>NC_089284.1:610000-800000 GCF_963678975.1 Dysidea avara
ATTTGTTATTGGAATGTTTGCAGCAGTTGCTATCATGCAGCACAATTTTAACATATGTAAATATCCAAAAAGTGGTCACATGACCAAAAATCCCTTCATATAAGATTTCCACTACAAAATAAGATGAAGCTTAGTCTTTTTCATTATTTCTGATGATTTTCATACAGGCTTACCTTTAGATAACACAAATAAGTGCTAATATATTATTAAATCGTTCAATTTTAACTGTACAGAAGTTGAAGGAAAAATTAGAATTTTACGTTCGATTATAGGGATCATAGAAAAAAAGTAGGGAAACAAGGGAGGTTACCCTACTTTTTTTACAAAAGTAGGGAGGTTACCCTACTTTAAAAGTAGGGAGGTTACCCTACTTTTCTCACCGCCCGCCCCTTTTTACAAAGGGGCGGGCGGTGAGAAAAGGTGATACTAAAAAAGTGGCGGACAGAGGAAAAAAAAAAAGGTTTAGCTAATTTGTGTGAATCAAGCATTGAACCCTGACCAATTTCACACACATTTGCATACACGCACTGTGACACAACATTTAACCAGCTATACTGCGTAGTATCTTAATTTCTAACCCTGTTTTCTTTCGTGGTAAAAGCTGAGATTGTTTACGCAGTCTGATTGCGTAATATTGACACTCACGTGCTAAAAAAGCACTGCTATAAAAACCCCAGACTAACTGAACCCGCCACCATATGACGGTAGGTCGACCTTATTTGCTGGGTTAGCGAAGAAGGTAGTTACCGTGTTGTCTGACAGTTCGTGCGAACGAAGGTCTTGCTAAGTAGACGAGTAGCTACTGCGAGTGAGACGTGTCAGAGACTGAATACTGAGTTATTCCGCGAAGATACTGAGTTGGGCTGTGGGTGAGTATCTTACTTTATGTGTAGCACAGTGTGTATTCTTTACGACCTGACACTGGCGACACCGTGACAAACTGGCGCCTTCATGTCATCAGTGCATGTCGAACTGAGTGCCGGATAGCTGGCTGGCTCAGTACCGAAATGACGCGGCCCAGTCAGTATATACAATGTATCTGAAATGTATGTATGTAAAGGTCGTAGTTACCATATGGTAAAAGGTGACGTTCACGGGAGTGTATAGCCGGTATGTTGCAGACCTTTCATGATTTTTTAAAGTCAACTATATAGAGCCTATACAAGCATGCCATTTCTAGTCAAGTTATCATCACAAGGCTGGGTTAATTGTATCAGCAAAATTAGATGATGCAAGTTGTTATGTGTTTGCTGTGCATGTGTTGTTGTTACAAGGTCACATTCGGTTGTTTACTGATTGACATGTCTTTGATGTTAGCTACAGGAAGGAGAAAAAAATTACCTGTTCAGTGATTATTTGTGACCATCTCAGCGAAAACCCGTCTAGTTTGCACAATTTCTGACTTTTTTTTTATTTTCTTAGCACCACTCTAGCTATAGTACCAAAAGCGAACGTGCATGAGAATAAAAGTCATGAGTGAATCAGGCATTGAACCCTGACCATTAATTCACATATTAAAGCATGCATGCTCACTATGACATAACAATCAACTACATGGTGCTACATTAAACCCTGTTTTCGTGATCATCGTACATAATTGCGCATGCGCAGCCTTATTGCATAATCTTGCACCTCACGTGCTAATCTGAGCCCTATAAATTCGCCACCTTGACTCGACCCGCCACCAGAACATGGTAAGGTTGCTGATTCCACTTTGAGTGTAATTGGTAGCAACCGTACGCATATTGGAAAGGACCGTGCCAGGTTTGACGTTGAGTGAATCCGTTTCATCCGGCTGAGTGAGACGTTTCCAAGTATTAGACTCGTCAGTGGCCAGTGGGTGAGTATCTATCTTAGCTGTTGTATGTACGCGGCATGTGCAGTCCTTAAGGCCAGAATGGCTTAACAAAACCCGGCTTCTATGTCTTGTAGTCAGTCTACTGTCGATATGACATGGCTCAAACGCTGGACTAGCCGCACTTCATGTCAGAATTGTTAAGGTCGGCGTAGAACCATGCTAGAAAGTGCATGCATGTTCACGGCTAGATAAAATAGTAGTCAATGCCGTCTGCCTCATGATTCAAGGTGTCTTCAGTACCATTTATAGCAGCTCACAGCCAGTGTCATTCGGCTACTATAAGCTCAGTAGAATGTTGTATTAGCTTAAGCGGACTGCGCTGTAGCTATCAGTGAAAAATTAGCTGATGTATGCATGTTGTTTATGAAAACGTGAAAGGTCACTGTTGTTTGTTGTGACAATTGGAACATATTGGTTATCAACAACAATCCTTAGACATTAAAAATACTTTAGGCGACTCCAAATAAATTCTCTGTTTCCCGTCCACCGCCCGCATCTGGTTACTGTCAGCCCATTATTCCGTATTCTTCCATTATTTTCCGGTTATTCTTGCATACTGACAGGCTCAGAAAAGCCATCTTGAAACAGTGTCAGCTCACGTGTCAGCAGTGCTATCGAGTTGACACAAACTTCATATTTGTACTATTTTTGCAACTTGAAAAGGAAGGAACAAGCTTAAGCATGCTCTTATGTAGCTTTCATGGTTGTGCCAGGTAAATAATGGCTTTAAAAGCTGCCAAACTTATAATGAAATAATGGAAATGGACCGCCCGCCCACATGCAAATATGCTTGACTCCAGGACGGGAAACAGAGAATTTATTTGAAGTGGCCTTAGGGTACCCCACATCAACTCGTCAGTCTTTTGTGAACTATCATGACTATCTAGAGGTTACTACAGTACTACGTACATATTATAATGTGATTATATTGTTTATAGGAATGTCCAGATCCCCATCGCCCACAGGAACTGGTGCAGACGGCAGTAGCCGTGCACCTGATCCCACTGGTGAGTTAAATCTAATGTGTGTATGTGTGTGATAGTTAATTGTATTGTGGGACAAGAAGTTTGCGGACATTTGTTACACTTTTGTTGATGGCAAAAATGCCAGCTGGAACAGGCATGCCCAATGCATTTCGATTGAAGAACCGTTAAGAATTAAATTTATTATCATGTACCACCTACCTCAAGTCTGTTAGTAACTTTCCTAGCTTAATACGTGTAGAGCAACTCACTGCAAGTACAATAATGCCAAAGAAGTCTGTTTCACAGAAATTTGGCACGTAAAAATGGCCTAAACTGGCCCGGTGTAGCAAGTTTCCCCATAAATTTTGTGTTGGGTGTTTCGGGAGCATGCAATAAAGGGCTTAATAACCTGCGACACATGATAGATACCTCAGATTCTGAACCAGATTTAGAAAGAGCAGTGAACAGTGATTAAGATGAGCTATAGCAAAAGGAATTCAGAGGAAATTTAAGCGTGTCATGTTAAGGTTAATTGAAAAGAACTCACTTTTTCTATGGCAAATCGTATGACAGATATTTGGAAGGGAATGTTCTGACCTATTTCAATGTCTTGAAAGCCATTAACCTTCACTACATAGTATTACAATGAAACAAAAGCACTGTGAATTAGTTCTGCAGGTTATAGTTTGTGAAAATTACAGTGTTTTGTGATTAAGCAAAATAGTGTCCGTGCCATGTAGCAAACTTCTTTATAATAATGTAATTTTTTGAACCACATTTCAATTAGAAGCAACTAAGTGGGATTAATATCTACATGTCAATACAGACAGAATATGGCTTTTAAAGTTGTGCTCAAAGTTAAGTTGTGTTCAAATTTCTTATAATATTAATTGTCATTTTGGTAATATACGTATGTACTGTTTTACTATGTAGCCCCCACCGTGACACGTAGTGCCACCAGTGGTAAGTTGATAAGCTTTACCTATAATGTACTGTAAGGATATAATTTCATCATCATAGGATCGATGACGTCGTCATCAGGCAGTGGGATCTGTGGTATGTTTAAATGTTTTCTCTGTCCTGTATTTGTTGTGTGTACATGTACATGTGTTTGTGTATGCATGTGTGTGTCCTTCCTTATATGTGAATGTTTATATATAATGTGTTGTACTATGTTGTACTTTAAATGGGAAAAGTCCCAAAGTGTGCTATTATTACACTTTAGGTTATAGATATGTCAAAAGTTTGATCTGACAAGTGTGACTTATGATTTATTTGCGACTTCATGAATTTTGAAAAATCTCCCATATGTTTACATCATTGATTCATAGAAAAAATTAATGTTTTAACTCACCAGTCCTGTTTGATCCGCCTTGCATTAATACGTTATTTACATCAACTATTAATCATTTAGATTAATGATCATGTATAGGAGACACATCGTGATGTGATCATGATGTGACTTGTGACAATTTGAACATGTTGGTTAACAACAACAACAACAACTGAGCAATCCTTTGACATTACGAATACTTTAGGGGGAAAATTTTACCTTGCATCAATCAACTCCTCAGTTTGTTGTGAACCAACATGGCCATCTAGAGGTTACTACAGTAGCTACTACATATTATAATGTGATATATTGTTTATAGGAGCCACCACTGGTGCAGACGGCAGGAGCCATGCACCTGATCCCACTGGTGAGTTAAATCTAATGTGTGTAGTAGTTAATTGTATTATAATTTTTTGAACCACATTTATACAATCAGTAGCAACATACTTTTAAACTTGTGCCCAAAGCTAAGTTGTGTTCAGATTTCTTTTGTTATAGCCTTACTATTGTACTTATAATGTTAATTATTATTTATGTACTGTTTTACTATGTAGCCCCCACCGTGACATGTAGTGCCACAAGTAGTGGTAAGTTGATAAGCTTTGCCTATAATGTACTGTAAATATATTTTCACCATCATAGGATCGATGACGTCGTCATCAGGCAGTGGGATCCGTGGTATGTTTAAATGTTTTCTCTGTCCTGTATTTGTTGTGTGTACATGTACATGTGTTTGTGTATGCATGTGTGTGTGTCCTTCCTTATATGTGGATGTTTATTTATAATGTGTTGCTTTACTATGTTGTACTTTGAATGGGAAAGTGTCAAAGTGTGCTATTATTACACTTTGGGTTATAGACATGTCCAAAGTTTAGGAATAGGGATTGCTGAGTAAATCCACAAATCAAAAAGAGATGGCTGGAAAGATCAACAAGTATTGTGGTTATATCATATTTAACTTTGCCAGCATATGTACTTTGGTACTTTTGGTGACACATGATCCTTGTTGGTTTATGAATTTTTCAGTTTCATAATTGTTACCTGCTGAGCAAAACCAGCCGTTTTCTTTTATTGCTTCTCTGTTAGCTATAGTAACAAAAGAGTGGACAAACAAAGTTTCAGCTTTTAGTGATGAATAGTTTTGCAAGTTATAGTGCTAGACAGTTGGAATAGGAATAGGCTCGATTTGTACAACACAGTATGGCAAATAAATTGCAGGAACTTATTTAATTGATCATAATAACTCAAGACTGAAACAAGCTACAAAAATGTGGTTTGGCTTGGTATGTTCCCCATGAACTGGCACATCGATCAAGGTATAGTGTTTTTCCTGTACATTTACGTGGAGACAAAGAAGAAGGCTGTTTCAACAAGTAAATAATGATGGTAAACTTTTTACTACCACATCATAAACAAGCATCCATAATTCACACACTGTGCACTGTGTATGAGCAAGAATTAAAAATAAAGATTTTCTTACTGCCAACAAACAGGGGATTCTGGTGGCATGTAGATTTTATTCATTTGAGCTTTGTTTCAGTGCATATAACGAAGCTATTGAAACGTGAGTAAAATTTTATGTAGCATACGTATTTTTACCCAGTTTATTTCAATGCTTTTTAATAGCAAAATAGAATTTTGCAAAAGCGGCAGTTTTTGCTCAGCGGTTCATATTTTCTAATATATATGACCAGATTTGTGAAAAGGGGTCTTCCACACACATACATTTCTATGAGCTTCAAAAGTCATAACTTAGTGTTTAATAAACATATAAACCTGAAATGTAACCCATTCACAAAGCGATGTTGGAGCTTACCACTGATCAAATTTTAAGTCAATAGCAGCTTTCAGTCTGAAGGTTTGAGTTGTCAAAGTTGGCATATTGGATGTGTGTGGAAGACCCCTCTCACAAATCCAGTCACATATGTCTATTTGTTTGCATTAATGGATAAACTTGTTAGACACTTAGCTTAGTATAGACTTCAATTTCTAATGAAAACATTAGGTTGAAGATGTGCAAATATACAAGCGCAAGAAAAAATTTGGGATTAAAGTAGGGATTAAAATGTAATCATTCAGTTGTGTTTTGTCTCAGTGGCTTGTTTCAGTGCTTTTTATTGCTGCAGTCCCTACTCATATGGAAAATTCCTATTTTTTCTTGTACTTGTTTGTGTACTTTTTTGTAAATTTTTATTGAATAACCGTATTTAGTAATCCCCCCCCCCCCCCTCTGCAATTCTCGAAATACACAGCAAAACATTCCTAAGGATGCAGATTTTTAACAAACCGCTTTAAACAACACATTACCCACAGAAGTATCTTTTCAACTGTTTTATAGTGTGTCTACAGTATTATTTTCCACTAATTCTCTCAACAAAGCCTCAGGGCTGTTCTTACTTTTAGTTTGCGTAAGTACGGGTCACGCCCACTTTCTAGATGACGAGATACACGATACTACGGTGTTTTTCAGTTGTGTAAGACAGGCAGCCATGCAGAACAATAGTTAATTAACACTAGAAGGTGGTGATAGGATAGGTCATTTTTAGAATTGTAAATGTTGTAGTGCTGTGTCTGCTCATTGCTGTTATAATCACTGATATAATATCTCTTACTACAATTACGATTGCGAGCTACCTCACACTGGCGTAGTCGGCAGGATAGCTACCGTTCAAGGGATTCAGAGATACTCAATAGTGACACTACATTGACCTTATTATAACCAGTCACCTAAATGTCGTGGTACCGTGGCAAGTCTCATTTAACGGTACCCGTAAAGGTCAAATACCTGTCGCGTTTGTTCAACCTTTGTCTGCCGTTCCTTTTTCAGATGCAGCATGGTCAGTCACGTGATGAGGATGGTAACGCAGGAGTCAATATGAACAGACCGAACATGGCCCGTCCATTGATTTTCCCTGATAAATTCAGCGGCGAAGAGGACTTCAGTGAGTGGATTGCACATTTTAATAGTGTATCTATGGTTAATGGGTGGAGCGATGACAACAGATACAAGTGGTTGAATGTGCACGTGACTGGGAAAGCTCGCGTGACACTCGTTACATTACAGCAGCATATAACGCAACCAAGTTACGTTCAAGCGATAGAGGCGTTATGGCTAAGGTTTGATCCGCCTTGCAAAAAGGAATTGTTTAAGGTCGACTTGCAGCGCCGGCTGAAGCGAGCAGGCGAAAGCTGGGGTGACTATGGAGATGCCATATCGTCGCTAGTTGATAAGGCTTACCCCGACTTCGAAAGAGAGGCGAAGGACGTATTGGCCCTTAACAAGTTTCTAGGTGAGTTGAAAGATCCGCAAATAGCATTGGCAGTGAAACAACTTCGGCCAACAACAGTTGCAGAGGCTGTGCAGGCTACTATCGAGTTTGAATCTTTCCTGGCAGTAACTAACCTGAGTGGTGTACCAGATGCAGTGCAATCAGTGACTGAGCTAAGACTAGAGAGTTCCACTATTATGAATGAACAGATAACCAATGTGGTTGACAAGCTAACTAGCCGAATTGATGCCTTGAAACATCTGCTTGATCGGAACAAACTGGTAGAGGGTACCACAGAAATCCACTGTGAATGTCAAAGGCGAAGTTCTAGAGGAAGTATTGAGAACCAGGTCAGCCAGGCGATATCCAAAGATGTTGACCGAGTGAACACAAATGAAGTACAAGAGGTCAACACTATCACCGTGGGAAGTGTATCCAATTACTCAATAAGTGCAAGAATTGGTGGAGCATGGGTATCGTTTCTAGTTGATACTGTTTCACTTATTGATGGAAAGGTGTGGGACAGCATCAAGCCACTAAAGGACACAGTGCATTTAAACCCTGTAATCACACGACTTGTGGGGGTCGAGGGTGTTCCATTGAAGGTTAGGGGATCGGCTGTCATTAATTTGTCTCTGATGGGGCTTAAGGTGAATCAAACATTAATTGTGGCAGATTCTCTTACTTCCCAAGGAATCCTTGGAATGGATTTCTTAGAATCAAACCACTACATCCTTGGCCTGGCAGATGGGAAGCTGTCTACAGGGGGGAAGACTATACCTTTAGATCCACTTCACATTGGTATGCAAGCAGCTGTCCAGGTTGATGTAACTGTAGAGGAAAATTTTGTGATTGGAGCAGAAAGTGAGATGGAGATCATGGGCAATGTAAGCAATATCTGTAATGGTACCTGGTTAGTGGAAGACCACTTGCCCAAGAAGCCTCAAGTGCTCATAGCCAGAGCAGTAGTAACCCCACAACAAGGAAGAATCCCAGTTAGAGTATTAAACTTAAAACCAGAGTCATTGACCATTTACAAGGGCACTAAGATTGCCAAAGCCGAGCTGTTGGAGAATGATATAGTGACAGTGTCTATAGTAAATGAGGATTGTAATGCTGAACAGGAGCAGCATAGTTTGGTTGAGAAGCTGATGGAAACTCTCCCAGGTGATCTGAGTAACTGTCAAAAGGAGCAAATCAATGCCTCGTTGGTGAATTATGCACATGTTTTTGCTACCAATACCAGTGAATTGGGTCGTACAGATGCTATAACACACCGTATTGAGACTACAGGTGCCCCAATTCGTCAGAGCATTAGACGGACACCACCTTTGCAACGAGAGGCAGTCGGAAAGTTGTTAGATGAAATGAAGAATAAGAACATTGTGTCACCATTAAGCAGTCCATGGGCCTCCCCAATTGTACTTGTACCCAAGAAAGATGGCTCTATCCGCCTGTGTGTTGACTATCGTAAAGTAAACGAAGTCACCTGAAAGGATGCATATCCTATCCCCAGGATTGACGATACGTTAGACACCCTGGCTGGATCAAGATGGTTTTCCACTCTAGATCTCAAGAGTGGCTATTGGCAGGTGGAGGTTCACAAAGATTATAGAGAGAAGACTGCCTTTTGCACGCATGAGGGTCTTTACCAATTTAATGTCATGCCTTTTGGACTTTGCAATGCACCAGCAACGTTTTAAAGGCTCATGGATATGGTTTTAAAGGGATTGCTATGGCACAGTTGCCTTGTCTATATCGATGATATCATTTTTGGAAGAACTTTTGAACAACACCTTGAAAACCTAGCAGGAGTATTGAGACGTATTGAGTGTGCAGGATTGAAGCTACAGCCACAGAAGTGCCACCTACTGCAGTCTGAAGTTCAATTCCTTGGACACATTATATCCACCAAAGGAGTTTCACCTGATACACAAAAAACAGAGAAGGTCAAGCATTGGCCAACACCACAATCAACTAAAGAAGTGCAACAATTTTTGGGGCTTGCCAGTTACTATCGCCGGTTTGTTAAAAACTTTGCATCCATCGCAGCTCCACTGCATAAGCTTACTGAAAAACATTCTGTGTTTCAATGGACGCCATCCTGTGAAGAGGCCTTCTGCAATCTCAAAAACAGACTGACATCAGCTCCCATACTGGCATTACCAGATTGGTCAAAGCCATTTGTATTGGATACAGATGCTAGTGATATGGGTGTGGGTGCTGTACTTTCTCAAGTGAATGGATGCAATGAAACTGTAGTAGCATATGGCAGTAGAACACTTTCCAAATCTGAGCAAAATTATTGTGCAACAAAGAAAGAACTTCTTGCAGTAGTAGTATTCCCTGAGCATTTTAGGCCATATTTGTTGGGGAGGCCAATCACTATCCGCACAAACCATGGAGCCCTCAAGTGGCTCCAAACATTTAAGCAACCGGAAGGACAAATGGCTCGCTGGCTCCAGAAACTGCAAGAGTACGACTTCAATATAGTGCACCGCCCTGGAAAGCAACACAGCAATGCAGATGCACTGTCAAGAATACCATGCCGTCAGTGTGGTAGATCTCCCCATGAGGTGAATCAACCGGTAATCAGTGCTGTACAGATGTCGGATTTATCTCTTAGCGTATGTGGCCCTGTAGAACTGCGTGCCTCTCAGTTAGCAGATCCCGTCATTGGACCCATACTCCAGTCCAAAGAAACAGACCAAAAGCCTCAAGTCTCAGCAGCAGATAACCTCATGTTCCGAAGGCTTGCTCAACTATGGGATCAAATAGTTGTAAAGGATGGTGTACTGTATCGCGTATTTGTGGGCCAAGATGATAAGTCTAATCATTTTCAGTTCGTGGTTCCTGCAAATTTAAGGGAAGAAGTGCTAGAGGCTCTCCATAGTGGTATTGCAGGGGGGCACTTAGGACATGAGAAGACATTCAGTCGTGTCCAGGAACGCTTTTATTGGCCAGGATACTGGAGTGATACAAGAGATTTTTGCCTTACCTGCCATGAATGCTCCACTCGTAAGTCACCAACTCACTCCAGGAGAGCACCTCTTGGAACAATTCAAGCTGGATATCCTACTCAAGTTATGGCTGTGGACCTCTTAGGGCCACTGCCTGAGAGCCCTCAGAAGAATTCTTACATTATGGTGGTAGGAGATTATTTCTCCAAATGAATGGAGGCTATTCCACTGCCCAATCAAGAAGCTTCCACAGTGGCTATTCACTTGATTGATGAAGTTTTCATGAGGTATTCAGTGCCAGAACAGCTACACTCCGACCAAGGTCGTCAGTTTGAATCTCAGTTAATTAGTGAGGTTTGTAAAATGCTCCACATAAAGAAAACAAGGACCACTCCATATCACCCTCAGTGTGATGGCATGGTGGAGCGCTTTAACAGAACACTGCTCAACATGCTTGCCACTCACTGCAAGGATCACCCGTGGGACTGAGAGCAACACATACGCAAAGTCTGTATGGCGTACAATACTAGTGTGAATTCTACTACTGGTTACACTCCTTTCTATTTAATGTTTGGGAGGCAAGCTCGCTTACCTGTACAGGGTGTAGATGTGATGTATGGTAGCACCCCCACTGACTCTCAGTCACCGAGTGAGTATGCTGTGAGCTTGAAGAAGCAACTAACATCTGCTTATGAAACAGTACGACAGACCTGCAAAACTCACCACGAGAGACAGAAAGAACTGTATGACCGAAAAATTCATGGAGATCCATATGTAGCAGGTGACTGGGTTTGGGTGTTAAATCCAAAAGTTCCAAAAAACAACATGAAAAAACTTTTCCATCCATGGCAGGGTCCTTATACAATTGTGAAAAAGATCAGTGAGTGTGTGTACAGGATTCAATCCCTTAATGGAGCCCGACGACGACAAGTAGTCCATTTCAATAGACTAAAACCCTGTCCGAAGAACACTCGACTACTTCAGCCTACTGATAGGGAGGATAACAGTGCTATGGACATGGCAGATAGTACTCAAGAAAGATCTGCACCTACACTGGTTGGAACAAACCTACAATTGATTGATCAGGATGATGATGATGTTATTTCAAGCCCTCAGCCCACTCCCCAAGTTGTAAGTGAACAATCTACTAGTAGACGCTATCCAGTGAGACAAAGAAGACCTCCAGCTCGGCTGAACGACTATGTGCTATCTAGCATCCGGGACGTCTGCTCAAAGGAGGGGGGTGATGTAAGACAGGCAGCCATGCAGAACAATAGTTAATTAACACTAGAAGGTGGTGATAGGATAGGTCATTTTTAGAATTGTAAATGTTGTAGTGCTGTGTCTGCTCATTGCTGTTATAATCACTGATATAATATCTCTTACTACAATTACGAGTGCGAGCTACCTCACAGTTGTAGTATGCCTGAAAAGTGCTCTGGGAAAGCTACCCATAGAGTCTGTAGAGAGGCACCATATACAACCTGTTTTTAACTCAGAAAAGAAACCACCTTCAAGCCAAAGCAAACACTCTAAGCCGTACCCATGAGAGATGGCCACGATAAAGAAGGATCAAAGATAAAACAGTAAGACAATAGCGCACACATCGTAGGTATTTAATATTGTGAAAGGTTTTTCTCCACAAAATTTGAAGTGTTTCCGCCAAAGAAGCAAGGCTGTAGCTGTGGGTTAACAATTTACATACCAAACTTGTCTGGTTTGCTTTTGGTAGATGGTTTTTTCAGATGGCCTGTATAACCACGTAAGACTTCTGTGTAGGTCTGGGATATGGTGTCAAGGGCTCAAACACACTGAAAAATGAGCAGGTAGCTTGAGTGTGCTTTGTGAGAGATTTCAGCTTACGGTATCTGCCTCTTGACTGGGTGTTTTGTGGTCAGGTGGTGCCTTCAATTATCATGTTGTAGTCAATCTGTTGCCCATCTTGCCCCTTATTGAGCACTCGTGATACAGCAGCACTGGTGAAAAGCTGGCTCATAAGCTCCAGTATGTACACATCATTTGCTGGTCCTCAGTAAACTCAGAGCAACAATTGCACACTATCAGCATTATGTCTGGATCATGTGATCTCACACAAGACCTATCTTGTCTATTGTATGTTAGCAAAATCATGCAACCATATCCCAAACTGAGATGACACCAGCATAACGTTGTTGCATTATCAGGCTAATAATTCACATCAAACTTGTCTTCTGGTCTGCTTTTCTATGTAACCACTCCAAATGTTTGTGCAAGACTATGAACACCAGGAATATGGTGTAGAGGATTCCAACACTCTGGAAGGTGAACAAGTAGCTGAACAGCCTATTTCCTGTTTCTGACAGGCTGTTTTGTGGTATGGTGCCTTCAATTATCATCCTTGTCCATTATGTACGTAGTCTAGCTATCTTTTGTCCACCCCCTTGAGGAGCAACACTCTACAAGGATAAACTCGCTTCATCGATACATGTAGCTACCAGGACTGGTGAGTTAAAACATTAAAATACCTTTTTCTATGAATCAGCACTGCAAACATGGAAAATTTTCCAAAATTAGCATCCCTGTTGTGAAATAATAGTGCAAATGTGGTGGCTTGTCAATGATTTATAGTGTACTGTCAAAATTATACATTTAATTATTTTCTGCCTCATTGTTGTATTATTGTGCTTCTATCATACAGTACAGTGGGTCCTCAGTTATCCAAACAGCTTTGTTGTTATAGTTAGCCAAAAGTGTTCAGATAAGTGGAATTGTTTGGATAACTGAAGCAAGTGAAATTGTTCAAATGTTCACTGTGTTGCATTAAAATTATGATAACACATTTACTTAATCAACTATTAATTATTTAGATTAATGATTATGATGTGTGTTGTGTATGTACAGCCACCACCTCAGCAATACCAGTCCAGTTTGTAACATCTAGTAGGGCTGGTGAGCGCCGTCTTGCGGGTACGTTCAATATTACTTTAGTAATTTTACAAGTATTGTTTGACCTATGCAAGTACAATTACATATGCATGGATTATTATATTTGTATTTATCATAACAGACTGCTTCATGTCGACTAGACAGCTGCATAGAACACCACCTGGTACGTTTATTTACTCTTGTTAGTATGTACACAAAAGTAGGGATTTTCAACTAAAGTAGGGACCTGGAACTTTTAAAAAAAGTACCCAAGCTGGAGTGGTGCACGATATTGAATCACAGTAAGAAGTGTTATTTCCCTACGGTGCTCAAGAAATGCACAGTGGGGATATAACACTTCTTATTGTTTTACTGCTTTTTTCAGTACTTTTTATCAATGTACTATGGTTTCTACCAAGAGTTAATAATAAGAGAGGAGAGTGTCTAATGCTGTATAGTGCTGTAATAGATGATTGTGCAGAAGTTAAATGGCTTTGTTTCCGTGTATCGTATAGGCTTCTAGTATTTGTTCGTTTCCTTACCGCAATTAGTTTAGCCTCACCGTGATGAACCCTTGAGAATATTCGAAGACTGAACTAAAGACTGAGCTGTATGTACAGGGAGGGAACAGTGCTCCTTCTATTGAAGAATGCTCAAAGGTAGGGTAACATGGCGACGCAGTGAAAATCCAAAGTGATACTCCACTTTTGGTTCAGTGTTTATTGGCTCTCAGACGCTCTCCCCCAGAGATATCTTCGAGGTTAACAACCACACTTCTTTACGCAACAGAGCAATGCTCTTTGTGGTGAACTGGAACATCCGAGTTGAACACACGCCCTTGTGTCTGGGATAGCCTTTGTGGTTAAATGCGATAGTATACTAGCCAGTCTGTACGTTACGTGGAAAAGAAGCTGTTTAACTTCTGCGCAATCATCTATTACAAGATCATACAGCATTAGACACTCTCCTCTCTTATTATTAACTCATGTTTCTACTTTAGTTGAAAATTCCTATTTTTGTGTACTTGTTTATTAACTTTTTTTTGTAAAATAGAATTATTGTGACTGGTGAACCCATGCTTACTCATCAAAAGAAAAGTGTTGCGTGTCCTTGCTACCAATTATTGTCAGAAAAGTGAAGCATCTATTACGCTTCGCTGTCAGCCATGTTCAACCTGTTACACAGCATTAAAAATCAAGAACTGTTAGAAAAGCACCTCTGCAAATCAATGGAAAAAATACTATCATCCTTTGTGCGCCTCATTCATCTTTGCTGGCAGCGAAAAGTATAGATTTGGCAGTAGCACTTGATGGCTTTCCTTTGTAATAGAAATCATCCGACATGGGATATATGAAGATGACATTGCATGTACATGTACTGTGGTATGCCAAAAGGCACCTCTCGAGCCGAAGCGATGTCGAACAATGAAAGTTATATTTGTCTGAAGGCATTGGTCAGTTACTCAGTCAGTCAGTCACTCGGTCAGTAGAAAATCCATTTAATATCTATTCTTAAATTCTGTAGCAACTAGTTGAAAGTATTTTGGGTTAATCTGAAAGCTTGTTTGGGCTTAGTTTTACCTACCAATACTGCCTCACTGTCGTCAGGGAAAGTTGAGGCTGGCTTTTGGATGATGTTTTTCATGGGTCATGCCTACTTCTTTGTGGCCCCTACCATACAGTACGATATACTATACAGTACTATCATACTGTATGATATCCATTTTTATTGCACAAGCATTATCACCGAATTTTTAAGGCTTTTTGACAATTTGGGATATGTACCATTGTAGTGTAGACAGCATTACAAAACATTCCTTTTAATATTCTATGTCAATTCGCCATTGCACAATGTAATGTCTATATGTGGAAGGTTTGGATTTTTCTGGCCACTAAAATCACCCTACAACCGGTCTCATGCACCTTCATGGTGCCTTAGCAGTATTGGTTCGGTATAACCATAGATATATGACTCCGGTGTCACACACCCAGTATACCACCTGTACAATTGATGTCACTCTTTACTGTAGACTATCAGTGTAGGTTTAGCAGAATATGAAAGTTCTCTAAGGTTGAGCGATACAGGTTGCTTTGGTGGAAGTCATTGAATCGCCTTTCCCACAAAAGAACTCATCATATCGTGCCATTTGGTATTGCTTTGTACACCAAGATATGTTTCTGTTCCTATAGCAGCTGTGTACACCTTCTGGTATCGACGATACGTGGCTTTTTAGTACCTCTTTATAGTCATTAGAGTTGAACAGTATGGTTTGTAAGCCACGCCTTTATTTTAAACACTGCACATTTCCTTCGTTACAACTTAACTAGGTCTTTCGTGTTTCTGTTCTCCTAACTCTGCACAGCTGCTGTCTAGCGTAACCGTTTGTCTTTCAAGCTTTAATCTAATGCCAAATCTGTGGAACAAAGCTAGCAGGATGGTAGCACACTTCGCGCTTAGATTCTAAATCACTCTCGCAAAACCTTTAAAACTTTATTAGGGGCTAATTAAATTAGTATATGATACAAATTATGGAAACCGCCTGTAACATTCGAAACAAGCCTATTTCTGATGCACGACGCCATTTCCAATCCCTACTAAGAGTCGTATATCTATGGGCATAACCAAGCACAAAAGTACTTTCAGTATGACCTGAAATGTTTCCAATCAATTTTTTAAAGAATGACTCAGTGCATAGAACCTTTAGATAAACAAAACCATAATTTGATAACAGCTAAGGCTATGGGCTTGATTTTTCCACTCTTCGGTGTCACTTCACCCTGATTTGTGACCTAGTCTGAGAAAACTAGTTTTATTGCCTATTTAAATGTATTGAGAAATGCCAGTTTTAGGTATCTAGTGTGCTGTAGCTCGCCAATGGTTGAAGCTATGTATACCAAAGTTTCACACGTTTTACACCTATTCCTTACTTTCCAGAGCATCCACTGTGCAAGTAGCCAACAACTAAGTTTCCAGCCATTTTAGATAGTTTTTGAACTGAGGTTGACTGTAGCAGAAGAGCTCCAAAAGGGGAGAGAGGTGGGGGCCCGGCCGGAAGGCAAGAGGCTGTTCAATGGATTGAGAAAAGGAAGGCGTAGGGATGAACTAGGTCAAGTTATGGGCCATTCAGGTCTCAAAACTGGCTAAAATAAAAGGAAATTCACAGCAGAGGTATTTATTCAACACCACGGATCTATACAGCCATCCCCAGGCTGACCAGAGCTCCACTAAGGTCCCATACCGCACATACTGATCACCACTGGACTTGGGAAAAGCAGCCAGCAAAACCAGACCACTTACATCTAGCTGATTTTGATTGAAATTAGATAGTTTGTTCATGTAGCTCTGTGTTCTGAGTGAAAAATCGAATCTGCTGACATGGGTGATAAGACCGGTTTCCCAGGCTGGGCCACATTTATGGGTTTACTCAATGTAGCCACAATCCTTCTTGGTTTACTCCAGTGATCCCTTAATTTTATTTTATTTTATTTTACTTACATTTTAGAGCCCATTAAGGATAAACTTGCTCACTTAGCTTAGTAGTTGTCTATAGACTTTAATTTCTATTGAAGTCATCTACAAGATGTTATAGATACAAGCCATGCAATTACATAATGGTGTTCAAGCAGGCATGCAGTCAGCTGTTTACCACCATATACTACCTCTTCAAACCAACTAAGTGATGTTTTCTGACTAGTGTAACTTTTTTATGGATGATACTAGGGGCTTGCTTTAATTGTCCTAAAATTTCTTTTTGCAAGGTGCATGCATGTTAACAGCTAGATAAGATAGTCAATGCCATCTGCTTGATGATTCAAGGATTTATAGCAGCTCAGCCAATGTCATCCTGCTACAAAGCTCACTTAGACTACTGTATCAGTGAATAATTAGCTGATGCTTGCATATTGTTTATGAAAGCATGAAAGGTCACTTCAGTGTTTGTGACAATTTGAACATATTGGTTAACAACAACAACAACAACTGAGCAATCCTTTGACATTACGAACTTTAGGGGAAAATTTTACCTTGCATCAATCAACTCCTCAGTTTGTTGTGAACCAACATGGCCATCTAGAGGTTACTACAGTAGCTACTACATATTATAATGTGATATATTGTTTATAGGAGCCACCACTGGTGCAGACGGCAGGAGCCATGCACCTGATCTCACTGGTGAGTTAAATCTAATTTGTGTAGTAGTTAATTGTATTATAATGTTTTGAACCACATTTATACAATCAGTAGCAACATACTTTTAAACTTGTGCCCAAAGCTAAGTTGTGTTCAGATTTCTTTTGTTATAGCCTTACTATTGTACTTATAATGTTAATTATTATTTATGTACTGTTTTACTATGTAGCCCCCACCGTGACATGTAGTGCCACAAGTAGTGGTAAGTTGATAAGCTTTGCCTATAATGTACTGTAAATATATTTTCACTATCATAGGATCGATGATGTCGTCATCAGGCAGTGGGATCCGTGGTATGTTTAAATGTTTTCTCTGTCCTGTATTTGTTGTGTGTACATGTGTTTGTGTATGCATGTGTGTGTGTCCTTCCTTATATGTGAATGTTTATATATAATGTGTTGTACTATGTTGTACTTTAAATGGGAAAAGTCCCAAAGTGTGCTATTATAACACTTTAGGTTATAGATATGTCAAAAGTTTGATCTGACAAGTGTGACTTATGATTTATTTGCGACTTCATGAATTTTGAAAAATCTCCCATATGTTTACATCATTGATTCATAGAAAAAATTAATGTTTTAACTCACCAGTCCTGTTTGATCCGCCTTGCATTAATACATTATTTACATCAACTATTAATCATTTAGATTAATGATCATGGAAACACATCATGATGTGATCATGATGTGACTTGTGACAATTTAAACATGTTGGTTAACAACAACTACAACAACAACTGAGTAATCCTTTGACATTACAAATGTGACCAGATTTTACAGAACCGAACCAAATCGCACATCAGGCAAAATCAAACTAACACCACCAGTGGATAGCTACACTATCGTACTACAAGTTTTGACCCTCAGCACTACTCAAACTACACGAGGCTGGTTTTAGTAGACGTCTTTTCTGGGTGGTGTGGAGTACCCAAATGGCGGTTTCAGGCCTTGTGAAGGACCTGGCTTGGCAAGAATCAGTGGTGTACTGGTGGACAGCCTAATAATGTTGGCCAGACGTGTTCTCTGTAGATTTTGCTACATATCAGCCACTAAGGAGCCAGCACAGCCCTGTAATCTCGTGTCTGGACTCCAATCGTGGTCTGCCTCCATTTTGAGGCCTATCTTTTGCCCTCCCCACCACCCCCCAGCCTCCACCCCTTTGTGAGCACTCGTGATACTACTTCGCTCGTCCAACTGCTCAGATTTTCTGTCTTATTTGGCGGGAAACTGTACAAGCAGCTACAAGTACTGGAAGTGGCTTGAAAGGTAACAGATTGATGCATCTTTTGTGTAAATTTCATACGCGTGCTTGCTATCCTTGGAGAGTTATGCTGGCTTCAATTCTTAAAACCGTTTATCTCGAAACTTCTAATGTGCGATTTGGATCGTTTTTCCAAAATCCAGTCACAAATACTTTAGGGAAAAATTTTACCTTGCATCAATCAACTCTTCAGTTTGTTGTGAACCAACATGGCCATCTAGAGGTTACTACAGTAGCTACTACATATTATAATGTTTATAGGAGCCACCACTGGTGCAGACGGCAGGAGCCATGCACCTGATCCCACTGGTGAGTTAAATCTAATGTGTGTAGTAGTTAATTGTATTATAATTTTTTGAACCACATTTATACAATCAGTAGCAACATACTTTTAAACTTGTGCCCTAAGCTAAGTTGTGTTCAGATTTCTTTTGTTATAGCCTTACTATTGTACTTATAATGTTAATTATTATTTATGTACTGTTTTACTATGTAGCCCCCACCGTGACATGTAGTGCCACAAGTAGTGGTAAGTTGATAAGCTTTGCCTATAATGTACTGTAAATATATTTTCACCATCATAGGATCGATGACGTCGTCATCAGGCAGTGGGATCCGTGGTATGTTTAAATGTTTTCTCTGTCCTGTATTTGTTGTGTGTACATGTACATGTGTTTGTGTATGCATGTGTGTGTGTCCTTCCTTATATGTGGATGTTTATTTATAATGTGTTGTACTATGTTGTACTTTAAATGGGAAAAGTCCCAAAGTGTGCTATTATAACACTTTAGGTTATAGATATGTCAAAAGTTTGATCTGACAAGTGTGACTTATGATTTATTTGTGACTTCATGAATTTTGAAAAATCTCCCATATGTTTACATCATTGATTCATAGAAAAATTAATGTTTTAACTCACCAGTCCTGTTTGATCCGCCTTGCATTAATACATTATTTACATCAACTATTAATCATTTAGATTAATGATCATGATGTGTTTCCTATAGGTATACCAATGATTCAAGCAGCCAGATTCATTTATTCTGGTGGGAGCTGTTTGGCAGGTATGTTTAGTATTACTTTTTTTTATATAGTAGTTGCACAATGAGTACTGCATTGGGTAAAAAGCTGTTCATATGGGTAGAAAAGATTATTAATGACTTGGTCAAAGGGTTATTTCCCTATTACAATCTCTTGTGAATCTTCAGGCCTGAATTAGGTGTCGTTATAATTACTACAAAGGTGGCCTTAATGGTATAGCTATAAGCCATGCAAAAGATACTTTTTTATTTGGAGCAGTAATTTTATATTGGCCTTTGCAAGTACAATTACATATTATATTGTACTTTGCGTGGGAGGATCAAAGCAATGCCGCATATCGTATTGTCCATATGGTACTAATCAACTGCATAACTGTACTGTATGAGTCATACAGTACAGTTATGCAACTAATTGGGCAAATACAGCACACTTTGGCAAATACAGTACAGCTATGCAGAGAATTTATTTAAGGAATTTTATGTAAACAACACACTGTAAATTGCCAAAACCAGGCAAACTAATCCTATGAGTTCGTTCTATGGCTAGGAATAGAAACACTTACTGATCGTCTGATCACGAAGCTTTTTAAACACTAAGACAGCATGATTGATCACGTGCATGATGTTGTAAATTGCTAAAACTAGCCAAATTAATCCTATTAGTTTGTTCTACAGCTAGAAATAGAGTAGTTAAACACTTACTGATATCCTGATCACCGAAAATTTCAGCAGTTTGAGTACTAGAGAAAGTCACTCCAAGCCAGATGACCAGGAAGTACAACATAGCAGTTAAAGCACCGCCTAAACTTGTGTGCAAGAAAAATACAACACTTGGGGGTGCAAATACAGCACTTGGGGGTGCAAATACAGCACTCGGCTTCGCCTCGTGCTGTATTAGCCTCTCAACTAGCCCTCTCGTGCTGTAATTTCCATACACTTATGTGGCGGTTCTTTGACTATAAGTGTCAATCTTTGTATTTGTATTTTTCATGACAGATTGCTTTATCTCACAACACGAGCTGCAAAGGACACCTGTTACAGGTATGTTAGTATGTATATACAATTATGCAATATCCATTAGTACTAGTATGTATGTAACAGTTGTATCATGTACCCGAGTGATTTGCCTGATGGCCCTTGAGCTTGGGTGTACATATTAGGCAAATCACGAGGGGATGTGATACAACTGAAATGTACCATGCCAATGCAGGCGCCTGCAGGCAACCCAAACCAATATGAAACCATTAGACCAACTTGTGAAATTGTATTATGGGACAGCAGAAGCTAACGTTGTGACTACATTTGTTAACATGAAGGGGAAAAGTCATATATAACAGTATCACCGAAATTTTCAATTAAGCGATTTTACAAGTATTTTAAACTCACTGCATGATTTTACAGATTACTACATTTACTAGGGGTAAGCTTTGCTGTAGAGTGTTTATCTCGTGTTACTTGAAAAGTGGGCCTCTCTGTATTCAAAATGTGGCAAATCACTTATGAATATGCTAAAGTACTAGTTCTCACCTTAAACCAACGTTTTTCAACTCATAGGATGGCAAGTGTGACAAATCGCTTCCATTTGAGTGCTGTAGGATGCAAAATCAAAGCATGGTTTTTATCACATGACCAATAATAAATTCCTACAATTAATTTCGGCTTGAGTTCACAAAGAATTTGGTGGTACTGCTCAAGGCCATGGTACATGTAAAATATACCATCGCCAGCCATGGTTTACAAGAGATGTATCCTGAAATTTGCCTTTGAAGGTAGGTGGCTTCATGGTACATAGCAATGATAAGAGTTGTACACACTAGTTTAACAATAGCCTTTTGTGCTTCAATATATCATTGTTTTTACATATGTCTAGGTGTTGCAACAACCGTTGCAACAACCTATGCTGATGCAGTGAGAGGCATATCCGGTAAGCATACATGTATTGTTATAAATTTATTGATTTCATGTGAAATATATGAGTACATACACCCCTGCACAGGGAGTGTATAAGACTAATCATGCATACATTGTACAGGAGTATAATCATAATATAATATTTACAATTAAGGTATACTGTATACCTGTAGTACTAAATAGTAGGAATTACAAAGATTTATGTTTCTCTCCCCACTTCTCTCCCCACAAAAAAAAAGAAAAGGAGCCAACTTCATGGCATGTAGAGCATATCCAGCTAAGGTGGTTTCCAGACTGTGTTGAGTGCAGGTTTGTAGTAGGGATGCCACGATAGTTTCCAAATGGCTCAGATCACGAAGTGATTGCATGCTATTTGGGATTATATGAAGAAGGTAAAGTCGAGCATATCAATGGTGTAAGGCCTGGTTTCCTAGAGTTACAGCTAGTTGGTCGTTAAATAGAAAAGGATACTAAGCACGTGCGCACATACGCATGCGCAAGGAATCCTTATAAAATTTGCCATGCTTTCACACCTTTGGCCTTTTGACAGTGAGCCAGATGTATGTCAGAATAGGACATGGGTGGGTGGGACCATTGATATGCTCGACTTCACCTTTTTCATATAATCCCAAATAGCATGCAATCACTTCGTGATCTGAGCCATTTGGAAATTATATTTCAGAAGGCTCTGTCTCACATATCAATGGTGTTATTTGTAGCTCAAAAACATGGTGAAGTCGAGTAAATGTGTTAAGCATGAGCACACACCCACACAAAATTAATATTTTAGGTCTCACTACTTGTTGACGACAGCACAGCCAGGCCATATGAAGGGTTCCGGGTAGGGCGATAATAGAATTTTTCTGAACACTGACTCTGTACTCCAGTCTGCAGCCTTCAGGATGTCACTTGTTGTCACTCCAGAATCTGCAGCAGCTGATGCCGATGCACTCCTCGTAGAGTGAGCTGTAAAAATACTAACATCAATACCTGATAGTTTTAGAACTTCCTTTAGCCACCGGGCAATTGTACAAGGTGTTACTGGTTTGTGAGGTTTCACTGTGGCCACAAAGAGTTGATCAAACTCCTTCCTCAAAGGAGATGTTACTGTCTGGTAGCGACGAAGAGTCTCTACTGGACACAGTTCTTTGTTCCCGGGAAAGGTAGCAAAAAATATATCAGTTAAAGGTTTACCCTATCTAGACTGCTTTGCCAGATCAGAGGGCAAAAAGGAAACTCCCTCTGGTTTGAATTGGCACTTACTTATGGTTAGAGATGCTATATCTGCCGAACGTGATGGCCTAACTAAAGCCATCAGCATGACCAGTTTGTATGTCAGTAACTTCAAGGAGAGTGAATGAGTGTCACCCCACTTTGAGATGCAATCTAACACTACTTGAACATTCCAAGTAGTAGTATAACGTGGGAGAGGTGGCCTGGCATGGAAGGCTCCTTTCAGGACCCTGGCCACAAGTGAATGCTTGCCCACATCCATATCATCCACTCTGTCATGTACACTGGATATGGCAGACCTGTAAGCATTTAGAGAACTTGTTTGGTAACCCTGTGCATGCAAATCAGCCAAGAAATTGGCTACATCTGAAATGGGTCCTGAAACGGGATCGAGACCCCATTCAGTACACCAGCCCAACCATTTCTTAAAGTGTGAGTCATAGGCTTTAGATGTTTTGCTTCTCCAGGAAGTGAGTAGGAGTTCTTTAGCTGCTTCTGAAAGGTTTCCACCTCCAAACTTCTGCCGGAGATAGGCCATACGGCTAGCTGGGGTACCAGATCCATCCGACTGGCATCGGATGTCTGTTGGAATAGGCTCAATGTGCGAGGAAGTTGCTGTGGATAGTCGTACAGCATTTCCAACAGAACAGGATACCACGGCTGGCCCTTCCACACTGGGGCCACCAGTATTACCTGGGCTTGCTGTTGCTGCACTTGAGACAGAACTCTGCCTACTAAGCACCATGGAGGGTTCGCAAAGCCTTTGAATGTTTCCCATCTCTGGCTGAATGCATTCGTTGCCTCTGCCAATGGGTCTGGTCTCCAACTGAAGTAGCGAGATAGTTGGGTGGATAGGCGAGATGCAAATAGATCCACTTGCAGTGGTCCCCACTTCTGGTTGATCTCTTGGAACAACTTGGGGTGAAGTTTCCAGTCTGTTCTGTCCTGCATTGACCTGGACTCGGCATCCGCCACAACATTCACTACCCCTGGTATGTACTCTGCAGCCAGGATGATGTCTTTGGACAGAGCCCACATCCACAGGGCTTTGGTGAGGTCCGTCAGCTGGGAGGACACTGTACCCCCCATGTTGTTGATGTATGCTACGGCTGTCTGGTTGTCCAGCTGCAATAGCACTGACATTTCCGAATGGCCCTTCAGGAATGTCTTCACTGCCAGGGTTGCAGCCAGTAGCTCTAGGCAGTTTATGTGCATCCCCTGCTCTGGTTGGCCCCATGGACCCCCTGTCCTTGTGCCATTGCAGACTGCCCCCCAGCCCTGGAGAGAGGCATCTGAGGTGATGATCATAGTCTGCTGTCTGCACAGCAGGGCTTTGCCATTTCAGTGAGTGAGCTTCTCCTGCCACCAGGTTAGCTCCTCTCTGGCCTGAGTTGACAGTGACGGTACCGTGTTGTAGTTCTGGTTGGTGTGGTTCAGGGCCCTGTGTAGGTCTGCTTGTAGTGACCGGTAAAATAGAGGGGCAGGAAGGACTGCCTGTGAAGCCGCATGCAGCTTCCCTATCAGCTGAGCTACCTGTCGGGCTGTCACCTGTGACCTCTGTAGGTGCTGACTGACCTCCATCCTTATGTGATGGAGTTTCTCTCCTATAGGCTCAACCGTAGTGAGGTAGAGTCTACTTTCAGGCCCAGGAACTCTATCTGCTGGGTTGGGGTGGTTACAGACTTCGGAACGTTGATGACAAACCCCAGACCTGTCAACAAGAACATCAGCACTTCCAGGTGGCTCTTCACCTGAGCTGCTGTGTCTGCCATCACTAGAATGTCGTCTATGTAGACTATCATTCTCACCCCCATGGCATGAAGAAAAATTGCCACTGGCTTCATGTCTTTCGTGAATGCCCATGGTGCACATGATAGACCGAAAGGTAGGCACGTGAACTGGTAATGTTCTTGTCCTACTATAAACCTCAGGTAAGGTTGATGGTCCATGTGTATCGGAATTGTGAAGTAGGCATCTTTGAGGTCCACCTTCACCATCCAATTGTTCACCCTCAGTAGCTCCTTGAGTGTCCCCATGCCCTCCATTTTGAAGTGCTGGGGTACCACCCATTCGTTCAGCTTCTTGAGGTTTATGACTGGCCTCATCTGGCCCCCTTTCTTGGGGACAAGGAAGAGGGTTGAGTAAAAACCCTTGTTGTCTAAGGGATGTTTTAATAGGGTAATTGCCCCCTTTTCTAATAGCTTGTTCACCTCTGCTAGAATCAGTGAGCTTTGCTCTGCAGAGTATATAGGAGGGTTTGGCTGATGTTCTTGAACCGGTGGACTTGTGAATGGGATTAAGAAACCCTGTACACAGTCCAGAACCCATTTGTCTGTAGTCAACACTTTCCAATTGCTGTGAAAGTGACTTAATCTCTGTGCCACCCATAGTGACAGCTGTGCTGTCTGTGGCTTTGTGAAACCTTTTCGTAAAAGGTGAGTAATTATATGGTTGACACATTCTTTTGATGATATAAGAGTGTGTGCATGAAGTTCTAGTCATTTGTTGGTCTTCTGAAATGCTCCCTGACCTTTCCTGCCTCTGGAGTAAGGTTGGTGGCGTCTCTGGAGGTTGTAGGACCTGCCCCCTCGCTGATGGTAATGCAAGGGGGCCCTCTGAAAACCCTGTTGCTTCTGCTTTGGCACTACACTTGATGCCTTTGAGTCCCTCAGCGTCTTCATCTGACGGAGATGAGTTGCAGCTTTCTCTGGGAAGGCTGGTCCGAGGAGTGTTTTCGTTGCTGAGGAGAACAGCTCATCAGACTCTGCAGCATAGGATACCAAATCCTTGTTGTAGTCTTGGAGGACGCCCTGCCTCTGTATTGATGTGCACCGGTGAGAGGCATTCCCCAGAAGGGTGAGGGCAGCCTTCACCGCACTGTCCACATCTTCAATGGCAAGCTGTTTGCCACCATTGATTGCCTCTATTATCCCTGTCAGGGGTCCCACAGCATCCAAGAAATGTGCTTGGATGTCGGAAAAGAGACTGTCATTGGCTTTAGTGCTCTTTGAGCATTCACCAGCAATCATCTTGTCCAGGTGGGGCGAGGTGGTAAACGGTGTATTCGGCACAATGAACTGATGCCAGAGTTGCCGACGATCCTTATTCTCCATTGGAGAGAAGGCAGTCTTTAGGAACTCCTCGGTAGATTCCAGCACCGGAGTTATGCAGATCTTGTCGTAACTGGCGGTCTCCGCTGGTTTCTGAGACGAGTTGGGGTTTTCCTCCTCCGACTCGAGTTACATTCTTTCAGACCACGTAAGTCCCGTGGTAAGAAAGTCGTCGGAGCCTCCTGGCAGTGTGGCACTTTGTGCCAGTGGGGTACTGTGTACCAGGCCAGGATTCTCATTCCCAGGCAGCTGTGCCGCCATTTGGGGATTCTTCAAATTCTCCACGTCGGCGGATATGCTAGACAACTTCTCCTCCATTCGTCGAAGCGACTCCTGCATCGAGGCGAGTATAGAAGAATTAAGTATCGTCAGACATATCACTATAATAACGTAGAGATTTTTTTTAAAAAATCACGAAGAGCGAATAACAACAAACAACCAATACTAGCGAGCTAGAAAAAAGGCCAAAGGTGTGAAAGCATAGCAAATTTTATAAGGATTCCTTGCGCAGCACTTGCTTAGTATCCTTTTCTATTTAATGACCAACTAGCTGTAACTCTAGGAAACCAGGCCTTACACCATTGATATGTGAGACAGAGCCTTCTGAAATATAATCGTGACATACAGCATGTCATGACATAAAGTTCCATGGTGTGATAGGACATTGGCTTCTTTATTTTGTGGCACAATTGTCTCCTAATAATACACACTTTTCCATTCATTTTGATCAAATTTGATGCAATAAATATGAGGAAATTTGACAAATAAATATGAGCAATTGTTGGTTGTTTATGTCATATCATACTTAATATTACTGATGTTTAAATTCATATTTTTGCATGTTTAATAAAAATAAATTATATAAGTAACAGCTTCAGTTTTGAAACTTAAGAAATGCTTATGTCGTGACATACGACATGTGACATAAACATTTCTATGTCATGGCATCCCTAGTGTGTAGCCGGGGCATCCACAACAGTTAAGATAGTAAAATTTGAGAGGGTTCTGGAACTGGCACAGTATCATGAATTGAATACAATAAATCCAAACACATCTCAATGAGATATTTTATAGATGTAGTTGTAACATGGGAACGACTGATTTGCTTGATATGTGTGCCCAAATCCCAAGGGCTGTGGGTATACATATCAGGCAAATCAGGAGTGCCCATGATTCAGCTATCATGAACCACGATAGTGGGTTCATAATATCATGAACCACGATAGTGGGTTCATAATAGGAATCGCAGAAAAATTTTGAAAATCCTAATAGAGCAGTTACCTAAAACCAGCCTTAGAAAGCAGACTCGGGCATAAAACAACACTTAGATGGCTTATTATCAAACACTGAACTCAGACAAATGGTGATATAGCAGTAAAAATGGCCTAGACGAAATTTGGAGACATTCAAAAATTGCGAATTTTACGTGAATTGTTCATATTATTATTCATAATATTATTCATAATATTATTATTATTATTATTGCTAGGACCGTGTCACATACAACCAAGTACATACCCCAACATGACAGCCCCCCGGTGAGGCTATTAGGTGGTGAAGGCACGATCCCCAAATCATTTCAATACGTATGTCACAGTAGTGACAGATATAACACAATAGTGGCATCGTAACTAAAGGCCACCAGTAGCTAAGTGCCAGTACATCATTGGTGTGGTAATGGCACAGTGATGTGTACACAGTATATGTATACAAAACATACAGGAGAGTACTATACATTATTGCAGTATTGTATGCAGCAATGCATTATAGGCAACATCACCAGATCAGTAAAAATTATTAGCCAATATACAGCACAGTATATCAAAATCAACTAGAGCTACATAGGGTTCATCAGTGGTATAGCAATGGCACAGTGATGGGTGACACACTATAATTATGCATACACAACTTGCAGGAGATAGCTACACAATACTGTAGGAGTATGCAAGCCAGATGAACCAGATAAAGGAAGACAGCCAAGCCAGCCCTAGTAGCTAAGCCAGGTGAAGGCAAAAAGGATTAAAGGGACAATGTGCTGTTTACAACATCTGATTATTTTGGGGCCCAATAAAATCATGTGATGCTTGTACTTTACCACCTGCAACATGAACTTGACAAGATAACAATGCAACCAGCTGGTCTTGGACAAGGGTTGAGTGGCTTAGCTTCCATACATCAAAACATAGTACAGCATGTAAACAGCTCATTGCCCCTTTAAGCATGTATTGAATTGCCTGACACCAACACAAAGGAAGCTTGCCATGCCAGCTGCACAAGACAAGATTGCTTACTTGTATTTCATACTGTAAAGAATGTGGAATGTGTTTTAATGTTTTCTTGTATTGTTAATTAATTAGCTAAATATTTTATGTGACTGGCAGCTGGTATAAAGACTTGAGATGTTGCAAACAGAAAAACTTTCTTGTAATCTTGTTTATGTGTAAAGTGGCCTCACCCTCTCCTGAAATCGTTTCACAGACATTTGCTAATCTTCTCCTTCGGAATTCTGTAATTAAGCAAGGGTGTAGTACTAGGCGTTATATAGAATTACACGTATGGTCAAGTCATCAGCACGAACAGGTGCAATAATTATACGTTTGTGCCTTCATTCACAGGCGAATCAATCCCCAGTTAGTTCATGTCTCTAGGCCTCGTAGTTTTCTCAAACATTAATTATTTATTTATTTAGGACGTAATTTTAACCGCGTTTCATATTATTCTTAGTACTTGGTTGTATAAGTATTTTGTTTCACTTGTGTACAGCCCAAGACTTCCATTTTTCGCGATAAAAACTACACAGCTTTACTCACTGAGTCCTTCCGTGTGTCCATGACCCATTAATTAACCCCCATACTCCACAGATCGCTAACCAGCCTCCACCTCGATAAATTTCTAAGTTCTTTGCCATTGCCTGCTGTTCCATATACGGAAGAAGCCGTAGAAGAACAAAATTACAGGATCTTGTGTGCTCTGGGATGCATATTGTTCAACTACCGTACGGAGGGAAACTTTGGAGGGGGAAAAATTTGGCGAATCAAGCAAAATATCACTGTTGGTGAAATAAATTTTGGCAAATTGTTAGCAAAGCGCACGCCCTATTTAATTAATTAGATTACTAATTGCTGTGCCTGGCCCTGAAGCGAGAACTGGCAGAGTGCCACGCCTCTCAGCGGCGCCTGGAGTCAGCTACCAACTAAAAGGTAATACTCGAGGTAATACTATATAGACAGTAGATCTACACCCTCTGGAATAGTGAATATCGTACTTAATATGGTATAGGACTCGCTTGTCACGCCCATTTGGAGTTTTGTTACATCACATATGCTTTTAATTATTGAAAATATCTTTGTGTCATTTCGAGGTGAAGTTTGAGGATACCACGTGTACAGTAGCTAGCTACCTAGTGAGGTAGTTGAGGTAGGCTTGGCTTCATGCCTGGCCCACTATCCCTTGGTCGAGTAGAAAATTGATTAGTTTGAGGCTTGGTTTGCTATTTTCTTCGCCACCAAAATATTTGGATGGGAAAAATTTGGCGAATTCATGGTCATTCGCCAAATTCGCCAAATTTTAACGGCGCCAAAGTTTCCCTCCATACGGTATAGTCTTTATAGTGTTAATAGATGTCAGATCGAAGTTGTGCAGCACTCTTTTACCTTACAAGATTGCCATAATAGGGTCTCTAGTGAGCTGCCCATCTTCGCTATGAGAAGCCGTTCAAGTGTGCATGCAAGGCATCCAGTTTATTCTTCTTCCTGGCCATCACAGTGAGTGCTTTGTTTGTCCATTATAGGTGGAAGGTAAATGGTAGTGCTGATATCATGGCTACTTTTCACACGCAAAAAAGGTTGGGTGGGGTGTTTATTACAACCCTACCACTTAAAAATAATATGTGGTCTAACCACATATCATCAACAACCCTCCCATATGGTACCGTATAGCCTAAATATTTTGAGGGAGAAAAGTTTCGATGATTTCGCGGTTTTGGGAGTTATTAGCAAAAATTTTAGCCTTGAAATATTTAGACCTCCATATAGTCTAATACATTTTGGGAGCATTTGCAAATCCATGAAAATTTTATTCTTAGCAACACTGCTCAACCTCGAAATATTTGCCCCTTGAAATATTTAGGCTATATATACAGTATCCATGTCAAACAACTTACAGTGTGCTTATGTCACTGTAACTAGCTACCGTGTACTTATTCTAGCACATTCTCCGATCAGCTAGTGACATTGACAGTTGCAAACATTTAGCTATGACCACATGCTAACCAGACTTTGCTGACTATACCTATGGTGTTCCACTTTTTGACACACTGTTGTTAGCAGGCTACACCTAGGCTTTCCAGGGCTAGAGCCCAGTCTACGTCCCTGCAATTGGAACTCAATATGCCAGTTTAAAGTACTCCTGCATGCATGGGTAATGACTGCCAAATCCCGGGTAATGACTGCCAAATCCCTGGTAATCATGCATGTAAGACTGGCTATGCCACTGGCCACTAGTAGTGACGTGATTTGTACATGCAGACACCGGCATAGGAAGACTTTTCGGCCAAGCCTAGCCATCTCCTATTTAGCTTGATTAATACCAACTCACACGGTTGCTGCTGCATTCAGCGTTGTTCACACATGCATTTATACAAAGGTGTTGTAAAGCGTCATCGCTACAATAATAGCACTACAGCTACAATGTATAGCTATCTCTTCACTACCTATTCTGCTAGACAACTCTACACCTATAATGCACGTGCTTGATGTATGCAGTGTTATATCATGTGAAAATTTATCTTCTCTTTTGAAAAAAAAATTGAATTCTACAGGAATTATAACACTAACAGTTACCATTCTTAAAACTTGTATCACAGAGTTTCATTCTTGTCCTTCTGTTAGAATAAACACCTAAGACATATTGTTCTTCTTCAAGTCTCCTGTGCTGTCATCAACACTGTCTCCTGTATGATAGGTGCACAATCAGTAATTCTTCTGACAGAGGTAGCTCATATAGCAGTGTGTTTTCAGCAATGGCACCAAGTGTGACGATGATTGCTCAAACACTGAGTATAGACTAGGAATTAATGTATCCTGCCTTATATTTTGTGTGTGTACAAATCAGGATGAAAATATAGTCTTTATCATAGATTACAAATTAATATTGCATCAAGATTTCTAATGAGTCAGCCTTTTAAACTAAGGAATCTCTGTTAGCTTACTACAATATAATGTGTCAGTTAACTTATAATCCGTAAATGGATTTGGAATAAAGTACACAAACTAGACATATTAAAAATTTTGCTGGGATGGTAATGTAAACCACAAATCCCTATTTTGACTCCCTATAAATACAAAATTATAATGCGTTAAGATATCTAGTTATTAGTGTTGCACCGATAATCGGTTGAATTATCAGTAACAGCCGATATTAGCTAATTTTACAAAAATAGTATTGGTATCGGCTACGAAGCGGAAATAATTTGCCAATTAACCCACAATCAATCGTTAAATTTATGGCAATGAATAGGTGAAAGTAAAGAAGGTGGTGAATGTAGCAGTAAGTGGTTTGCTGTAACTGGTTTGTAACTGTTTTGGCTTGTTTGTTTGCACAGGTATGGTTGCAAGGCTATAGTAGGCTGTGTATATTTATCGGCCGCCCACGCAATTAGTTGATCACTCTTCACAAAGGGTCTGCAGTCCCACTAAAAACACTGTTTGATAAGCTGGCTTAATTGTTTTATAACTACTTGGCTTCCTTTTCCATGAAAGGAGATAGCAGCAAAACTGTAGAAAACATTGTAAAAGTTGGCTTCCCACGCAATTAATTACATTATCATTACAAATGCAGTTTATACACATAAACTTTAGGTGATTTTCTGCTCCTCCTCCACTGTTCTGAAGAATTGAAGAATATCGGTAAATATCGGCATATTGGTTACAGGAATAGACAAATAATCGGTATTGGTAAATGCGAAAAAATGCATATCGGTGTAACACTGTAGCACAGGCCGCTCGGAGTCCACTAACTCGTGAAGGTACAGTAAATGATATATCTCACAACAACAACAAAATCAGTCACACACTAACTCTGTGTACAAAAGGATGTCCTAGAGTTACAAGTGTTTATTAGTGGCATGCAAGTTGTTAATACCTATACAAAGATCTGTTAGTTACAACATTACTGTAGTGCATAATATTATAGTAATCACAGTATTACACATGTCCCCTCCTTGTAAGTACATGTCCCATGTCAAGGAACCCCATCTTGATAGCGAAGTGGCTTACGTCGATTTCTGCGTTGCGGGTATCTTCTCAAGTTATTTCTGTCCTCACTTTGTGGGTACAGCAGTACTTCTGGTGCCTCAACTTCCTCTTCCTCATAGTCATCTACCAGTTGTAGGACAGTTCCTGGAGGTGTGTTGATGCTGTCTTCTTCTATTGTATTTTGCACTTGACTATCTTGGGTTCCACTGCCAGGTTGGCTTCTATCTCGCATTTGCTGAGGACATGGTTTCAAACGTTCAAAGTTCACTACTTGGCGTCTTCTACTGCCCGTGTCCTGAATGCGGTATACCAGATCTGAGATCCTCTTTATGATTCTATACGGGCCAGTCCATGGGCAGTGTAGTTTCTTTGCTTTATGTTTTCCTACCACTGGGGTAAATAACCAAACCAGATCTCCCTTTTCATATGGTTCACCGTGTACCTTTTTGTCATAGTGTTCTTTCTGTCTGCAGGCAGCCCCTAGGGAGTGCTTTCGTGCAAGTTGATAACTTTGCTCTAATGACTGGCGGAGTGTGCTCACATACTCTAATGGGGTGACTGGAGGAGTGTTGGGATTCCCATAAATGATGTCAAGTGGTATCTTTGCTTTCCTTCCATACATCATATAGAAAGGGGAATACCCAGTGGAAACATGCTCGCTTGTGTTATATGCAAAACACACCTTTGCTAAGTGGCTTTCCCAGTCCTCACCCTGTTCATCTGTAACTGTAGCCAACATAGCCAGAATAGTTCTGTTGAGCCTCTCCACAAGGCCATCACCCTGTGGGTGGTAGGCGGTGGTGTGTGTCTTGTTGATTTTTAACAGCTTGCTTACTTCCTTTACCAAGGTGGACTCAAATTGTGCCCCTTTGTCTGTATGCAGCTGTTCGGGGATCCCAAATCGACAGAACATGTTATCAACCAGCCTATTAGCTATTGTTTTGGCCTCTTGGTTGGGAATTGCATAGGCCTCAGCCCATCGTGTAAAATAGTCGGAGACTACTAGGATGTATCGGTTGCCATTGCTATTTCTAGGGAATGGACCAACAATATCTGCGGCCACCATTTGCATGGGGTATCCACATCTGATGTTTTGTAGTGGGCCTCTGTGCTTCTGGGTTGGTCCTTTCTTTGCAGCGCAGTGTGGGCAGTTCTGGCACCATTCTTTGGAGCTTTGAAAGTAACCTGGCCAATAGAACCGTTCTTGCAGTTTCTTAAATGTCCTGTCTTCGCCCAGGTGCCCACCCATCCTTCCTCCATGTATTTCCTGTAAAACTGAGGCCTGGTGGTCCTTGGGGACTACTAATTGGAAGTGTAGTTGACCCTGGCCAGCCTTCTCAAACTTTCTGTATAGAACACCATGTTGGAGCACTAGCTGGTCCCACTGTTGTGTGAGCTGGGTTACTTCTCTACGATGTCCCTTGAGAGTGTCAGCTATAGGTTTACAACCTGCTTCTTTAGCCTGTAGCACTGGCCCAATGATGTCATCTTGTGACTGTGCTGTTTGCAGATCGATGTCTGTAGTTGACCGCTCCCTCTCAGCTATACTGGTTGCTGCCACCTGATGTGTTCCTTCATTGCCACAGTGTGACTCAAGTCGGTGGCATTGGTTGCACGGCCGACGTGACAGAGAATCGGCATTTGAGTGGCGTTTTCCAGGGCGATGCACAATTTCGAAGTGATATTCTTGCAGTTGTTCAATCCAGCGTGCTAATTGGCCCTCTGGTTCCTTGAAATTCTGCAACCATGTTAATGATCCATGGTCAGTTCGAAGCACAAATGGATTACCAAGTAGGTAGGGACGGAAGTGCTGGATGAATTTCACTGCTGCCAGCAGTTCTTTCCTCGTGACGCAATACTTCCTCTCTGACTTACTTAAGGTACGGCTGGCATAGGCAACTACAACCTCCTTCCCTTCATGCTGCTGGGAGAGCACAGCACCAATACCATCATAGCTAGCGTCCGTGTCCAGAATGAACGGCTTGGCAAAGTCAGGACTGGTGATGTAGTTAATCGGTGTTTCAACACTGCAAACGCTTCGGAGCATTCTTTAGTCCATTGGAATTGACGTCCCCTTTCTGTCAGTCTATAGAGTGGCTTTGCTATAACTGCAAAGTTGCGGACAAAACGGCGGTAATATGAAGCCAACCCTAAGAATTGTTGCACCTCTTTCACTGAGTTAGGTGCTGGCCATTTTGATACCTTGTCTGTTTTTGTAGGATCAGTTGCCACTCCATGTCTTGATACCACATGCCCTAAATAGAGAACTTCATCTCTACATAGGGTGCATTTATTAGGCTTAAGCTGCAAGTTGGCTTCTCGTAAGCGTTGCAGAACTATTCCAAGGTTTTTGAGATGTTCGTTGAATGTTCTTCCCACAATTATAATGTCATCGAGATACACCAAGCATTTGGACCACTGTACTCCTGCTAACACCACATTCATTAGCCTTTGGAAAGTGGCAGGTGCATTACAAAGACCGAAGGACATTACTTTAAATTCGAAAAGCCCTTCGTGAGTAGTAAAAGCTGTCTTTTCTCTGTCCTTTTCATCCATCTCGACTTGCCAGTAGCCACTTAACATATCCAAGGTACTAAACCATTGGGATCCGCTGAGTGTATCCAATGTATCATCAATACGGGGTAGAGGAAAAGCGTCCTTTGTAGTAACTGCATTCACCTTGCGATAATCCACGCAGAAACGCACTGTGCCATCCTTTTTCTTTACTAATACAACTGGGGACGCCCACGGGCTTTTAGAAGGTTGGATAACACCTTTTGACAACATACTACTCAGCAAATTTCGCACCGTTTCCTTATGGTAAGGTGGCGCCCTTCTTGGTGGCTGGCGGATTGGTGAAGCATCACCCACGGAGATTGTATGTTTTAGCACGTCAGTCCTCCCCAAGTCATCTTCATTAGCTGTAAAGACATCTGCATACCCTAGAAGAGCGTTATATAATTCATGCTGCTGCCCTGTGGTAAGTGAATCTCCACTCTTGGTCACCAAATCCCACAGGAGCTCTTGTTTGTGAAGAGGGATCTCATCCTCATCTGTGGAGGAGACATGGCTATCTGAGTCTGGTTTCACGCTCGAAATATTAACTTTATCATCCAGGGGAGAAGCCTTACCAATCTTGCTACCCTTGTAAAGTGTAACAGCCTCTGTTGAGAAATTTGCTATTCTCATTGGGATGGTTGTATGGTGTCCATCGCTGACTGGTGTCACTACGGAGGAAGCTACTACTATAGGACTTTCTCTTGGCAATGCTTCCACTAGCCATGTAGGCGCACTGTTAGTAGGGCTGGACGTCACTGTCATCACTTCTAGCTCGCTCAGTGGTGGGAGTTCTACTGTCCTTTGCAGTGCAACTGTGATTGTGGATACACCAGAGTCCGGTTGTAGCTGCTCGTTCATCTTACTTTGCAGTGGTATGGCACGTCCGTGCATGTGTAGTATTCGTTGCTCCGTATTGATGACGCACTGGTGTTTTTCCAAAAAGTCGAGCCCAAGTATCGCTTGCATGTTTAATCCTCGTGCCACCAAAATGTCGGTGCTGACTACTTGGCCTGGAAGTATGATGTCTATGGTTGCCACTCCCTGTACTACGATGGGGCTGCCTTCTACGCCTACTAACTGGCTTCCTCCCCAAGGTTGTAGCGTGGTTGCTTCGCCACTGTTGTTCACCGATAGCTGCTTCCACGTTTCATTATTAAGCAAGCTCACAGAAGCACCCGTATCTAACATGAAACTAACACGTACCTTCGAAACAATACCAACAATATGGTACGCTTTGGCGGGGTTCACCGCCAACAAATTAATGACGTCATTGTTACACACAGTACTAAGTGAAAATTCTACATTACTATCTATGCTATAGTTATCTATATCAGGTTTATGGGTCAATTCAGAGCCCTCGTGTGCCTGACCCTTAGCACTGAGGGCTGCTAGTTTCCCGACGTACGGCCGGTAGCACACCCCCTAGCATAATGGCCTTCCACTCCACATTTCCTGCATATGATTGGCTGCCGTGGACCTGTTGCTTCTTGCTTCTTGGATGTGTTCGCGGTCGGTGGCAGGTACGGGAGAGAACTTTTGTCGCGACTTTTGTATTCCACATGAGAGGCGATTGTATTCTCAAGATGCTCCATCCTCAATGATAGGGATTTCAACAACTCCACTACAGCGTCCTGTCTTGCTTGGATCGTTGCGATAGAAGCATGGTTTCCGTCTTTTATGTTGGCGTCCACGTTATCAGATGATGACGTCACTGCTGCAACTTTGAGGCCAGGTGTTAATGAGAGATGAGTCTCCGCCTCCAGCGTATACGTTACGGCTTCATTCAAATTTTTTGGACGTCGTTGGCGAACTGATAAGGCGATCGTTGGCTTGTCAATAAGGCTGAGAAATCGGCTTAGTGACAGTTGCTCCCTTGCCTTATCATCCAGATCAGGGAAAGCTCTGTCTGCTAGGCTATGGAGGTTGTCCGCCAAGTCACCCCACGATTCTTTGTCCAGATGTTTCCTGGCATGAAATTCGACAGCATAGAGATCTTGCTTACAGCTGGGTTCAAACCGCTCACGGAGAGCTATTTTGGCGTTTTCATAAGTGGACTTGGCGTCTTGATTGAGACGTTCCCACGCAGTCTGGGCTTTTCCCGTCAGCCGGACTTGTAACCAGAGGAGCTTTGTTCCTTCATTCCACCCGTTTATCTGCGCCACGCTGTCGAAGTGGGCAATCCATTGGTCCCAGCGGGTACTCTGATCCCCATTATAAGCTTCAGGCATTATAAGTGGACGACTAACAGGGTTACGAGTACCTTCTTGATCTTGGGCACCATCGCCAGTGACGACGCTATTAGATCCAGTAGACATTCCGGTGGTTCAAGTACAGTTGATTAGTGATTTTCTACAAGAAACAGTACGGCGAGAACAGTAGAACTTAGCAGGTGAAATGGCTGACCTCAACAGGTACCGTTATCAAACTATCTGTCACGGTACCACAACGTTTAAGCTTAGTGGTTGATCTGGTCAGCCAGTAGTGTCGACTACGCCAGTTGTAGCACAGGCCGCTCGGAGTCCACTAACTCGTGAAGGTACAGTAAATGATATATCTCACAACAACAACAAAATCAGTCACACACTAACTCTGTGTACAAAAGGATGTCCTAGAGTTACAAGTGTTTATTAGTGGCATGCAAGTTGTTAATACCTATACAAAGATCTGTTAGTTACAACATTACTGTAGTGCATAATATTATAGTAATCACAGTATTACAACACTACTAGTTATTGAGTTAACCTTTTTAACTGGCTTTTGCAATTGAATTCGTCCTGTTTGCAATTGAATTCGTCCCGTTTGCAATTGAATTCGTCGGTTTTGCAATTGAATTCGTCCTGTTTTGCAATTGAATTTGTCGGTTTTGCAATTGAGTTCGTCGGTTTTGCAACAAGAATGGCAGCTGGAACAAACACGAAAACATGATGTCGCAGCTGCTACAAGAACTTGTTCAAGTACAACAGTAGTAAACAACTCTTTATAAGGCAATAATTCTTCCTCTACAGCCTCTCCAGCAACATTCCAAACTCTACTACACCATTCGCGATGGGTGTGGTCACTCGCGAGCAAGCTAATTAACTTGTCAGACAGCCATCAGCTTCGCGCACTACCAGCTTCAATTACCTTCTAGTGTCTCAAGTGTAACTCTCAAAAGCATAAATAGTTCATCTCTTAATGAACGAATTGGTTTCTTGGAGCCGTTTTGTTTATGACGAATTGTAATGCAAACGCGACGAATTCTATTGCAAAACTGACTAATTCAACTGCAAAACCGACAAATTCAATTGCAAAACCGACGGATTCAATTGCAATACCGACGAATTCAATTGCAAACTGGATGAATTCAATTGCAAACGGGACGAATTCAATTGCAAAGGCGACGGATTCAACTGCAAAAACCTGTAAAAGAGCAGAGTCAAAATAGGGATTTGTGGTTTACATTACCACCCCAGCAATCCCTTCTTGTTTCGTGGCTTTTTTCAGTGATCCCTATTTCTTATTTTAAATTTTTAATATGTCTAGTTATATAACACTTAAATTCAGACTGATAGCCTTTATGCCAATATGAGTGTAACCACTGGATTGTTTTATCTGCATGTCTGAAAGATTCCATTATGGTTAGGTGGCAAGTAACATTGTAGCTAGGATTGTTATAACAAACACATGAGTCCTATGGATATCATGGAAAAGTCAAGTAGGGCAAATTTCAGGGAATTTACAAGTGTTTTAATGCTTTCATGTTGTTTAAAGGCCAATCACAATGCGTATATACTAAAGATCTAAAGGGGTAAGCTTTGTTAAGAGTGGTTAACTCGTGTCATCCGTATTGTGGGTGTGTCTGTATTCAAAAACATGTGGAAATGCTTGTGAATGCACTGAAATCACTTTTAAGTAATGTTTCCCAACTTGTAATATGACAAGGATATGAAAGACCTTCATTTGAGTGCTTCCTGTGGCAACACTTCAATTTGTGCTAAAAGTCATGAGAGCATTAATTTATTCCCACAATTGATTTCAGTCTGAGCTTGTATAAAGTGAACAGAGGGCAGTACCATTACCTCATCCACATCAGGACCATACTTGTTTTGATGAAGTGGCTTGCTCTTTAGAACTGCAACCACTTTCTGGGATACATGTTGATGTACACTGGTTTAGTTACATTTAGATGTCTCCGGTATTCTCTGGAATTCTTATGATCTGAGATGTCTACATTTACCTGTGGATAACTAGTGTGTGACTAATGAAGTACTGTATGACACACAGAGGATCTTATATTTGAATTGTATTTACAGTATATATATCTTACTGTGCATAGGTCGTAGTCCACCACCAATCCCATCGTTAATGACCGGTGCCTCTAGTGGTAAGTGTATGTATCACTTGACGGGTACATGCAATATAATATTTTGTGGTTATAAAGTAAAACATCTTATAAATTTTATGCATGATTTATGTATGCTTTTTATTTGTCCCAACCGATGAACCGACTGTGCCCAGTATGTTGGTGCCATGCAATATAGCTGTATACACACAGTTATATGCATTTTCTACCTAACCAGAAGCCTTGGTTCTAGTGGTTCCCCCTGCTGTTGGAATGGGGGCATTTCGAACCTCTAGCATTACCGAATTATGTATGTATGTTTCAGATGGCTTGGTCTCGCACACTGTGTGTCAATGGGGTATGCCTTCTCAAACAGGTAAACTGTAGCTTTCATGCACCTCTATTGCATAACAAAATTCCACCGTCATACCCATAACTCAGCCCTTTTCTTAGCTTGAGCATGTATCACATCTCATGGCAAAATTGATCAATTTCATCAGGAGAAATTGAAGAAGGATAACTTAATACATGAGGTGACTATTACCAAGAGTATATAATAGAGCCAAGAGTGTCGAACGGTGTATTAATGATTGCGTAAAGTGACACGAATATTTCAGTAATTGTTTGTGTACGCGAAATGGTAATTTGAACTCAACGGATCTTTGTATGCTAGTTTTCCATGTTATTCAACCAAGAGTTATTATACAAGGAAAGTGTAGAAGGACCCAAGATAACCCTAGCTCACTAAAACAACGATTGCACAAACGAGCATGTTGCCAGGCCTTCAGGGATCAGCTTGGCAGTGCCAGAACTTTGACATTAGCCAATTCCCTTTTATGCTGTCATGTTTAATACAGCTACCCATAGTGGCAATAGAAACTGTGTTACTTTACGCAGTCATTAATCACAGGGTATTACATCCATTCGATACTCTTGGTTACCATTATATACTCTTGCTATTACTCACTGTCATTTTTGAAGCAGCACAACTAACCATCGCTTAAAGCAAAGGAGCTTGTAAATACTGTAGGACCACAACGAATGTCAAGTTTAGCATCCAGATATTTGGACGTCTTAGCCAAACTATGCCAAAGTGCTAGAATTCAGCCACATACGTACATGGCCACTTTCTCTCTGAAATATATGCAAAGTGGTTGTCCTGATAATCAATTTTAAATGGCAAAGCAGTCCATCTCGTAGAAAAATAGCTGCATGGTCACCAACACCATTTCAACTGTAAACACTTATAATTAACAAATAAATGTAAAATTGGATAAATCGAATAATACAGTACTTGTTGCAGCCCTACTTGTACAGTAATTTAACTCTGTGGGTAATTAAAACTTCCATTTTAAAACAAGTACCAATTAAGCTTTTATGCATGCTTTGTGCTTTTCATTCAGTAGTTCCGCTGACCGCAAGTGCAATTGCTCCATCAACATTGCCTGATATGTTGGTTTTATGAAATGTACAGTAGATATATTTGTAAAATTGATATTTTTATTAATTTAGTCCCATTATATATACGTATACCTGTATACTAAGAACAAGTTTAATATTTTGCTGGCCAGAATCCCAAGTGTTAGCATCAAGTTTGGGAAGCAGTTTGACATCTCCTAGTCAAAGATTGTTCTCTTCAGCCAACTACCTTACTGATTTGGTAACCTGTAAATTATTAAATATGTTCTTGGACCTCATTATTTTGTACACTGTAGTTTGTGCCATGTTTCTGTTTGATTTACATAATTTTGATGTTTCCCGAAATCTTTCCCTTGCAGTAATTTCATAGAATAGACATACATTCACTACCGACTTTCAGGTTTATTTACTTGCATTTATATTACAGGTCTGCCATTGTTACCATCATTGACTCTACACAGCTCTCCTGGTAAGTTTAAAAACTGTGTATTGGAATCACAAAGGTTAACCAAACAAGAAACTGACCCCTATCATGGGATGGAGTTGAAAACTTCCAATTAGTGTAGATATTTTCACTGTAGATTACTTATAATTCACTAACCAGCTTATATACTATTGTATTTGTGACCCACTGAGCAACCCAACTAGATTGCACTTACTTGAACTTCATTCCATTGGGCTGGTAAAGCCTGGTGAGTACTGTTTTGGAGTTGTAACAATAGACAAAAAAGGAAAATAATTGACTTGTACAGTGCCTATATGAAAATTAATCATACATACTGTATGACACTAATGCAACAGTCTATGGAGTTAAGACTTGTCCACTCGTGTCACAACCACTTGTAGCCAGAGCCATTTATAAGTTAAAGATCAGCCTCACCGATAGTAAAATTTGTAACTGTAGCTACAGCCAGGTACTGCTGAGGCCATGGTGGTACCATAATTACTTTTTAAAATCTCAATAGGGCTATATGTAATCACATGTTTAAAAGCTTGTGGACATTTACAATAACTGTTATGTTTTTGATACCATCTGTAGCTGCTATGCCACCAGCAGCATTAACAACGGCAACAACAACAACAAGGACATCATCCAGGATGTCACCTAGGACGTTGCCGAGATCCACCAGGGGTTCTCCTTATAGTGGTAAGCTAATCTGTAGTAACTGTCTGTAACATGAACCAGGGTGATTTATATGATGCAAGTCTGAGCTTCCTTGTTGGCAAGCCACTCATCAGCTTTCTTTTGAGCATCTCTACATCTGTTATCATGTTCTGACTGTTATATGAATGCCAGTCTAGTGGTGGGCAACTAAGATACGTACCTTGGAATTAACAAAGTTATCCACATAATACTCTTATACTGTAATTTACACTTTGAAATACTAAACATCTGCTAGTCAATACCTAAGCCATTCCACTTCCATGAATCAGCACTTTGGGCTGTCAGCAAAAAGGAGTGGGACACAAAAGAGAATACATGCATTGTACATATTGCGGTATGTAAAAAGGCATATCTCAGGATGAAGCAATGCCAAACAGTGAAAATCAAATCCATAGCCATAGAGTTTATTGAGTTATGCTTGTCTGCAGGCATCAGTCAGACAATCCATCAGTCAGGCAGTAGAATATTACACCGATTAATTGTGGTTGCTGTTGTTTTTTTAAATTCCGTAACAAGTTTTTGGAAGCATTTCAGGTCATACTGAAGGCACTTCTTGGCTTGGTTATGCCTACCAAGGCACCATGAAGCTGGTTTTAGGGTGATACTTTTGGTCAGAAAAGCCCAAACCTTCATGATCCCTAGTATACAGTACACTGTAGATTGGCTTTCTATATTGTACAGTGTTTACTATTGTATTTATCTCTAGGCGGTAGTCCACTGAGGACATCTGATGGTGTTCCAAGGAGTTCCCCTGGTAAGTACAACGAATCATGGTTGCAAGCTCAAGTACCCAACTGCAAAATAAAATACCCAATTTGACCTTTGAGTAGCTTGAGCATATGTTATTAATGCACATAACTTCACCTTCTTCATACAGTATAGTTCTAATTAAATAGCCTATAATAATTTAGTCTTCTGATGGTGTAAATGTGCTGACTCTGATTTGGCTGCTTACAGAGTTTGGATTAAACTGATTCCCATACCCTTTGTCTCATACTTCTCTACTTGTATAGTTGCCAATAGGACATAAGCTTCTGATCTTTTAACTGTTATATATTTTTTGCATTAGGTGGTGTGCCATCTGCGGCAACGCCTAGGTCCTCAAGGAGGCTTCCTAGTGGTAAGTAACTGTGTAGTACAATGGAACCCCCTTTAAGAGGATATCCCCTGGATTGTAGACAACCTTTTTATAATTGACATTTTTTTGTCCAGGTACCAAATAAACAGTACTAGTAATTTGTACATGGACACTTCTTTATAAAGATCAGAAATTATTCCTTATAGAGGTCAGATGTTAATTCCCTAATAATGTCCATCTTAGAGGGGTTCCACTGTAATTGTAATATGAGCCAGGGTGCACACTATATGTACTATGCACCCTGTATGTATATGTAATATGCAGCGTTCTATTGCTGGCTAATAGCCAGTGTTGAGTGACCAATCACCTAATGCAACTGTAACCATTGCATAAGGACATGTCTTAAATATTCCTAATAAATGTTCAGTTTAGTGATTTCACAAGTACATGTTTTAACCCATTCCTACCGAAGTTATTTCGTAAAACCGCAGAAAAACCTCAGGAAATGAAATTTTATGGCTTGTGTGATCTTTGCGCAATACGTGAGGACCCCACCCATTAATTAACACGGAATGCTATATACCATATGAAAGCCATCTTTCCCTTCTACCCAAACATCTAAAAACCTTACAACAAAACACATAGCTCACGCGCTTTGAAGTGAAGAAAGGCGCATTGTTATTCTTCGCCATAGCAGCGAAAGATGGACGCCGCCATCTTGTTATAACCCCCGGTTACATCATACTGTATATTTTTAGAATCCTTATCACGTGAGGAGTAGTTTTATTCTTAGTAGAACACACCATGATGCTCAGAGCGAAAGTTATCAAATTTAAACAGGTACAATTGTTTTTGATGCGTGTTTGTGTGTTTATAAGTATTGATAGTTCCCCATACTTGTTCTTATCGCTTTGCATTAAACTTTATTAGAAACGCCTGGGCCTACTCAGCAAATTGGTGGTTATTTCAACTTCATAGCCCTTAGGACGAAAGAGTTATGGGTCCATTTATAAAGGGCACCCGTAACATGCATTTTTTGGCAATATATTAGCCATTCGGTAATAAAGGGTTAACAACAGGTTGGTCTGCCCTTTTGTGAAGGGTATGTGCCTTTTTGAAGTCAACTAGTAATAATAGCTTAATTTTACCACTTTTTAAAACTTTTTTTGATATGTGTATTCTAATAGATTTGTGCTACCATTACAGCTACATAATGCAGTTAGATTACTACAATTGATTGTGTATGCATTATACAAGTAGTTTAATTCAGTTTCCTACAATGTCCATGTTACCAATTTTGTCTATGCAAATTTTTAACCTTCTAAGTTGTTAAGAAAGCTACTGAAGCTTCATGCTTAACCCTCTCACTGCCACTTAGATTGTGAACGCCTGTAGCATTACATTATAAACACTCTGTAACTTTAGTTGAGCATTTTAGTAGCCACTGTCCTTATCCTGTAGTGGGCACGCCCTTAAGTGAACGGGAACAGGGATAACCAGTCTCTTGTGCACTGTTACGTGGTTAGATGGTGCAATTGCATACTTTCGGAATGTCGATAACAAGCATTGTAGAGAATTCTCCAAAGACTACTAATAAAGAGAAACAGTAAGGAGAGGGATTATATAGGTTGGAGTGGCGTGTTAAACAGCGTTAGCCTGTAAAGGTGTGAAAATTCATGTTTGGTTTCACTTAGATCAATTTTTGCATTCAATAGTTATATAATGGCTATGTGGTTGCTCCTGTGTAATTAGCAACTCAATAATTGAATTCCTTGTTCTATAGCAAGTAATTTGATATATAGGTTTATAGGATTATATGATATGGTAAGTTACAGCAATTTAGAAGCAGTAGATTGGAGCCTCTGCAAATTTGATGGTGAGGGGTTTTAATTAATTATGTTATGTGTTAGTAATTACTTTGTTGCAACCGTATTACTGGCTGTAGTAGCACAACTGCATACATGAATGAATCAAAATTTACCAAGGTTAGTTGCATGCTTCCAGGAAGCACGTGATCTCCCTACTGATATATACACCTGTAACAACGCTATAGAGTGTAGCCATCAAATAATAGTCAGTGTTGAAGTCGTGTACCTCTCCTTCAGTCGGCAAAACATTGTATGCATGGTGGATGTTCATGGGTTTAAATATTTGTACAAAATTCTTGTGAGTGTGTAATATTGTTTCTTTTTACTATATAGCTACCGTAACAACAACAGTATCATCCCCTGCTGGTATGTTCATGTATGTGTATATTTTAAAATGTTTACATGCTACTAAATGATTTCATACAAATTCATGTGTGATATTGTTTGTTTACACTACTATAGGTGACCAAGTACCACCTACGGTCACCAGCCACAATTCTCAAGCTGGTATGTGTGTCAGAAGTGTCTTCTTAACTGTATAGTTTGTCTATCGTGTTTTCATATGCAAATTCTCTACACAAAGCTTCATGGCTGCTCTACATCTTTGCTCACATAGAAAAGGGATATGCCCCCTTTTACCACGAGATGATACACAAGTTCAGTCATTATATACCTGTTGCAGCATTTAGACTAGCCTCTAGTGAACTGTTTCAAATTGCTGGCTATAACCACCACTTACTACACACTATTACAACATTGCATTATAACTATGGGCTTAATAGCATGTTTAGCCATAACTCAGTAAGGAATTTACTTAACCCATTAAACCTATAGTTATAATGCGGTGTTGTCAAACAGGAAAAGTACAACATTTCATTGGTTGCTACAGCTAAAAATTTACAGTAAAAAGGTAAACAGTGGTGGCAGAAGAAAAGTGTATTTTGAGCTATAGAAAATAAACCTTCATTCAATGAATGAAGTACTGTATTAAAGTTTAACTTTTTGTTTTCATGGTGTTTTCTCAAAGGGGATGTAGCTGGTAACTGAAACCAGTTCAACAAGCCATGCATTCCGCTACAATTTACGGAGAACAATACATGGCTTCCCTACAGTATGTTATTTTCCGTAGTCCTGGAGAGGCAATTCTAACACTGAATTCTTCATTTGTAATGCTGTGTAACGAGCTGAACATTGCTCAAAGTGAAACGTAATGGCCGCTGCTCTTCAAGGCAGTAATTGATAGTGAACAATACTGTATTTATAATATGTCAATGTTTACGAAATAAGAAACGTAACAACAAATCTACACATACATGTACTGGTAGGAATGGTGCATGCTAGTGACCGATGGTGGTGGCTGTTCTTGGTCACCTATAGTAGTCTAAAGCAAAACAGTATCATACTTGTTAATTTTGTACAGTACGATACAAACATTTAAAACATACACATACATGTGCAAAATTCTCACGAGTGTGTAATATGATTTGTTTTCACTACTGTAGACCAATCATCAACTCAACCACAGCCATCCAATCCTGCTGGTATGTACATGTATATGTATATTTTTAAACTGATTGCATCTTACTGTACAAAATTTGCAAGTGTGATATTGTGTTGTTTTCAATTACTATAGGTGACCAAGTACCACCACAACTACCACCACAACCACCACCACAACCACCACCGACACCATCGGTCACCAGCAGTCGTACGTGTATATTTTAGTACTTGATCATATGGCCTTTATAGTCCTCTTATTATGTTTCTTATATGACCTGCTAAGCAAAACCCGACTAGTTTGTGTAATTCTGTTTTTGAGAAAAACCGCATTGAAATACATTGGGTAAAAAACGTGTACTAGTAAAACAATTTACGTGCATTTTAATTGCTTCAGTAAACAGTGAAACAGGGCTCAAATCAAGATAACCAAGTGACCAACAGGTTCACCTATTAATGGCGAGTAAGAATATCTTTGTTTCGTTTTAATGACACAAAGTAAACATGAGTTGGTTTACGTTGCAGTAAAATATTGTGTAAACATTGCCATTAAACAGCCTTTTTGATTAAATGCATGGGTGTATATAAGGCAAAACTGTACCTTGCTGAATGTCCCAATTCATTGTAAAGACAATGAGCCAAGTCCCATCTCCATAACTGTGAGTTATGATTGATTAAACAAGCGCCTGTAATTTTTCCCTTGTGCAATCCAGACAATTAGGCACCCACAAACATTTTTATGTATACTCCCATGAAGCCTTATACGGATATTTCTGCATTACTCTGCATTCTAATGGTTTGTGAGAAAGCTGGTACAGCAAGCTTCCTTGGTTATCCTGTAACCCTTATTTTTATTACAAGGTACTCTATAACTGCTTCATTTATAAATACTGTGATAAGCTTTCCAGCAACAGACAGTAGAATCGCGTGTATTTATATGGCTTCTCGTAGCGTAGCGCTTGTTTCAGAGTGAATAATAAGCCACTGGCACTAAAGAGCCACATGAATAATGTAGAAAACAAATGCACAATCCGTTTATGTACAAACTATTGCTAGTGTATAAATATCGGTAGCGATATCGGTCCTCCTGCTGTTCTGTACCGATACCGATATTGGTAAAAATTACCATATTGGTGGCTGATATTATAGCCGATCCGATTATCGGTACACCTCTTGTAGCGTTATGAATGATCAGTAATTCTCATATAAATCATAACCACACGAGCACATGTCACAGTTCCAATTAAAGTACAATCACGTGCCCCAATTACATCATGGCCTAATATGATTACAAATGATTACAATCAAGTTATAACAATACACATATATCAGTCAGTCCAAGTCCTCCACATCTCCCCTTTAAGTCCGATACCGTTGTGGGAGTACAATAGCAGTACCAGTCTGGGATCGGGTCATTATTTCTGAGCCTCTTGTAGTTCCTCTACTTTGCCGACCAGCAGGTAGCTGATGGTCCTCAGTATTATTATCTTCAGGTGCTTGCAAGTTCTCGGTGCTTCTGGCTTGCGGTACATTTGGGAGAAGCCTAAGATGTTGTTGGTTCCTTCGGATAGTACCAGATGGCGTATCAACCAAGTAACTCCTCGGAGCTGGTGCTGATGACACTATTCTTCCCCTAGTAGCCTCATTCCCTGATGTGACCCACACCTCACTGTCATCTGGGATAAGTGGTATTTCAGTTGCACGGTGACGTCTGTCGTAATCTCTCTTCTGTTTGCCCTTGAACTGTTGGTTTGCAGTTTTAAATTGTGGCAAATAACTCCATTGTGGAATGAGGTGCTGGTCTGTTAGTGGGAGAAGGGTTCTAAGTTTTCGACCCATTAAAAGCTCGCCAGGGCTGAGGTTGCACCACGGCAAAGGAGTACTCTGGTAGCTCAGTAAGGCTTGGCATATGTCTTCTGATTTATTGAGCAATTCCTTTACAGTTTGCACCGACCTTTCCATCTGACCATTGCTCTGTGGAAACAGAGGACTACTGGTTATATGCTGAAATTGATAAGACTTGGCAAAATCTGAGAATTCATGAGAACTATACTGGGGCCCATTATCACTTCTAACGATTTCCGGGATGCCATGTCTGGCAAAAATATTTTTCAATGCAGCAATAGTGCATGTGGATGTGGTAGAATTCATTTTCACTACCTCCGGATACCGTGAAAAATAATCAATGACTACCAGGTAATGCTCAATCCCTTGATGACCGTCATGAATCTTCTCGATGGTTTCTTTCTGCTATGCATGAGGTACAACTATGCGATCATTGTATAATAAAAGGTCATCGCACAAAGTGAGTGAGTATCTAACCTCCCAGTAAGGGTTTAGCGTTGGTTCTACCTCATGTTTGCCAGGCCAGCCATTCTGGCAGTACCACCTAACCCTGGAAAGGGTAGAGTCTGACTTTTGACCACTAACATAAACTGCTAACCTCTGCTTGCTAGCTGGAAGGGATGATATCACAGTACTAGCCAAAAGCTCTGCATCGTCTTGCAAAGAGTCATCCTCCATGGGAGTTGCTGGAGAAGTAGGTGCTCGCGATAGTGCATCAGCAGCATATAACAGCTTCCCTGGAATGTGAACAACAGTATAGTCATATTTGGCCAGGCGTAAACGAAACCTTAGTATGCGTGGGGGTAAGCAGTCCAAATGCTTTGTGTTAAGTAATCCGGACAGTGCCATCTCATTTGGGCACGACCACCATCCCAGCACACCATGAAGTGGGATTAGTGACTTTGGAAATAACCCCATTGGTCTCCATGCGACCAAGCTCCTGACGTACTTTCTCTCGTAGTGGGATTGCCACATTTCTGGGAGTACATAGAGAGTATGGAGTAGCATCATCTTTAAGCTTTATGGTATACTTGTCACCTAACGTGCCTAAACCTCTGAATAACGTTGGGTATTGTGTGTGGACAGTCTCTGAATAACAAGACACTGAATCCATTCTGTGTAGCAGACTTAGGGACATAATTGCAGGGAGACCAAGCAAGTTGGTCTTCAAGCCATGAACAACATACAGTGTTTGAGTTGAGGACTTCTGTCCATGGTGCAGAGTAGCTTGGAACTGGCCTATTACATCAAGGCGTTGGTTGGCAGGGCCTTGTAAGGATTTCTTGGGTTTCTGAAGGACTGTTTGTGGCAACAGTTTGTATGTGTCCTCAGTAATGGCAGTTGCTTCTGCTCCAGTGTCTAGCTTAAAAGTGGCTTCTGTGTGCTCGATTGAAACAGTGGATCTCCATGAGGATGCATGTTTTTCCGATGTAACTGCATCAAGAAATGCAGTATCCAAACTGAGCTCATTGCTGACATCAGTGTCTAGTGTGACCTCATCTTCCTCGGCTGTGCTATCACCTATTTCTGGTTCCACGGTTAACTCATTGATTGGGAGCCTCACGGTGGTTGAGAAACACTGGCTAGCAAAATGACCTTTTCTCTCTTTTGCAAGTGACTCCACTTGCAGGACACTGGGTTCCCTGCGGATGGGTAGCTTTGCCACATCGGGAACAGGATTTCCCACCTTGAGAATGAGCCCTGCTAGTTATGCCATCATTTCTGTGGAAGTGGGGACCCTTCCTATAGTGTGGAGGACGTCTGCTTATGTTAGCTAGATCTACTGAAGGTCGGGTACTGGAGGAATCTTGCAGCTGGCTGGTGTGTTGCTTCACAGCTTCACTCTGCCTCACTAATTTCATGGCTTTAGCCAAATTCAACTCGGGAGTCCATCTGTAAGCGTTGGGATAACCCCGCGTCACGAATGCCCACAACCAGCCTGTCGCGTAGCATTTCTTCCTTCAAATTGCCATAGTTGCATGAATCTATTAGACGAAACAGAGCTGTAATATACTCTTCGGCTGTTTCATCAGGTACTTGATTTCTTCGATTAAATCTTGCTCGTTCAAAAATGACGTTCTTTCGCACCTTGAAGTATTCGTCAAACTTGGCCATGACGTCGCCGTACTTTGCCCTCTCCTCCGTGGAAATATTAGTCGAGGAAAGAACATCATCTGCTTCCTCCCCTAGACAATAAAGTAAGGTGCTAACTTGGCGTTCTTCATCCTTTGAAGCTGCGAGGCCTGAAGCATGAAAATACTGTTCGAATCTTCGTTTCCATTTGGACCATTCATCTGGACGCTTGAAATCAAACGGGTTGGGCGGCTGTAGTTGAAACGCCATCCCACTGCTGTCACCATGTAGCGTTATGACTGATCAGTAATTCTCATCATATAAATCATAACCACACAAGCACATGTCACAGTTCCAATTAAAGTACAATCACGTGCCCCAATTACATGGCCTAATATGATTACAAATAATTACAATCAAGTTATAACAATACACATATATCAGTCAGTCCAAGTCCTCCACACCTCTAACTACTACCACCATATATAAATTTTTAGCACCCCCAAACTGTAGCATCCTGCTCCTATGCATGTGTCTAGGTTCTGGCCAGTGACATTTTAATGTACTGGAGTATTCCCAGTGGCTGGCACATGTCTCTAGAAATCCACTGCAAATCAGTGACATGGCTGTGGCATAAACGTGTTACTACTGTACTGTATTGATGGTGAACTAGCTTCACTGTGTGTATAATTGATTAAAGATTATCAAAAATTTGTTTGGGGTACAAGCATCACAGCCACCATCATCTCCCCAACATATTGGTGAGTTTCTGATTGGCTAATATTCATTCATTGAATGTTTTTCACATTTTAAATTCCTATTGTTTTTTGAAAATAGGACTGGTACTAATGCTGTGCATATGTATATAACAACCAACTGAGTTGCAGTAATAAATATTGCAGGCCTTCAAAATGAAGTGTAGGTTAGAGACCTACTGTACATCTTCATGGATTTTAAAAACTGGGCAAAGCAAGGTTTTTAAAATGCACAAAGATCTGAGGGTGTGGTACCTCTCACAGACTTAGGAAATGTATGCATTCTATATGGGCATGTAAAATGGAGTTATTGTGGGATTGGGTATATGTTGTACTGAAATTTAAAATAATCACGGAAGACTGAATGTGCTCTTGTTGAAATGTTGAAAAAATCGAATCTCGCACTGCTTCCTTTCACAAGGTAGACTTGAATCTGGCACAGTTGGGAAATGGCAGTGATCGATAATGTCGAGCTGCCAGTGCCTATGATGTCACAGCAGTCTAAAGAAAGCGTGTGTTGAAGAAGTAACTTGTGTGGATTTATACAATTGGAACAATTTTATTGTCACAAGGTGTGCCTTCAGTGGCGCCATAGTAGACTGAATAGTACGAAGGTTTTGAGTGTGGATTGCACCTACATTACACGTAGTGTAAAATAAAGTTTCCACAAGGAAGCTTACCCATTTAGGTCTTTGTAAGGTTCATTCATAGTTCAATAGGAGACCAAAACAGCCTTAAAACACTCTAAAAACAGATGGGCACTACACAGAATTTTTATGATATTTCTGGACTTCTCTTTTCATCGTAACAAACGTACGTACAGCGTTAGATTATACTTCTCGTATTTGAATTCTTTTAGGCATATGCTTACAAAATGAATGGAGTGGTTAACCACATTTTACCCTGGATGACTGGCCACCCACTGCAGGGAACCTGCTAGCAGATCTCCTAGTGGATTTTAAAGCATCTTGCTCCAAAAATCAAATGCGTACCATTTTCTAATAGTACCGGGTCTACCTAACTACTCAGTGCTTGATAGTCAGACAACTGCCATAATTTATTACTCTAGGTCTCTACAATTTATACACTTGAATGTGCATAATTCAACAAAATTTGTGCTTGCAAAGCTACACAGTACACATGCCACAAGTCAAAGCTGCCAATCAGACAGGTGGGCTTGTGCTTCAACCATCACTGTTTGTCTAGGATTTGCTCGTGGTCACCACAAGCCATAAACAAATTACCTACATGCCAGAGCCTTTGACACCAGCCCTAGCTGAATAGCTAGCCACAAGTCATTACTACTGATCAGTACTTTTATCGATGTGTTATAGTCCCTACTCTAGTTGAATAAAATTCCAAATTTTTTGTGTACTTGTATCAAATAGCTTTGTTACAGTTACTCACTCTTCTGTTAAGGTAATTATATCGTACTCATGCATTTTGACGACCATAGAGTGACAGTTTTCTCTCCTTAAGCTATGTTGTATTACAGTCTGAAGTGTATTTATTTGGAAGCAATACATGAATGCTGTAGAGAGTCATGACTCCTGTATTTCAAGCAGCCTCAGTGCAAAGCTTACCTTTGTGGAAGTTTACTACAGGCTTAGCACAGTTTCTATATATGTGACCCGCTGAACAAAATCCCAACTAGTTTGCATAGCTAATTCTGTTTTTGAGAAATACCTCATTGAAATACATTGGGTAAAAAACGCGTACTACAAAAATAATTTAGTGTGCGTTCTAATCACTTCAGCAAACAGTGAAACAAGGCTTGAATCGAGACAACTAAGTGACCAACGGATTCGTCTGTTAATGGCGAGTAAGAATATCTTTCATGTCAGTGCCATGAAGCAAACATGAGTTATAGGCATTTGTTCACGTTGCAGTAAAATATTATGTAAACATTGCCATTTTAAAGTTTAAACAGCCTTTTAGCTTAAATGCATGAGTGTATGTAGGGAAAAACCGCACCTTGCTGAATAGACAATGAGCCAAGTCCCATCTCCATAGCTTGTTTTCTTCATGAGTTATGATAGATTAAATGAGCGCCTGTAATGTTTCCCCGTATAGTCACTGTACAAATCAATTGTTTTGCACTTCCTGTTGTCTATCGCTATAACTCCACAACTATTCACCAGTCTTTGACAGCCCATTGGTTTTTCCCTCTGGATAACAAAGAAGTTATAAAAAGAAGTTTGATAAAAACGCAGGTTTTTGCTCAGTGGGTCACATATTTCTCATATACTGTTTGTTTAATGTTTCTGCTCATACCGATGTATGCTGACAAGCATACATAAAGTACACACGTAGACACATGTTTTAGGAAGAAGAATTTTGGAAGGTTGTGATTTACAACTGCATTTTAGTGTAATAGAATAGTGTACAAAATTTACTTCAAAATGTTATGATTGCCTGCAGACTTTTTAGCAGACACCAAGCATTACAAGGTGGTGGCACTCCAATATATCCTGTACTCTGATCTTTGTCCTCGGTCAAAACGAAAGTCAAAAGTCAAGCAAGAAATTTGCAATACAGTGTAGGTCAAAAGACAAGTTTGATTGTAAAGTGAATGCCACAATTAATACTTAACATAACTATAATTTTTTTTTTACGAAAATGTACAAAAATTTGGTCAAGAGTCGAGCATGGATTTTAATGTAAGTCAAAGATCAAGGCTTATTTTTCAAGTTTGACCACATTGACCGAGGATGAAGGTGGGAGTACAGGATATATTGGAGTGCCACCCCTTACACTATAGCATGCACTCTTTCTGTATGGGAGAGTACACCATCAAAATATTCCTGTAATGAGTGCAGCATAATATCTTTATTATTCATCCTCTTTTTTAAGTTTGAACGTACATAATGTTAAGTGTGTGCAATTATTTTATTAGGGGAGGCTGATGAGGCACCTGCAGGCTCTTCTAGTTCCACTGCTGGTATGTTTAGTTATATAAATGTATCCAATAAAATGATCATGGTTTGTTTACTAGGTGGCCAGCCACCACTTGTTGCCACCAACATCCTAACTACCGGTATGTAATGAATACTAAATAGTGGTAGACCTCTCTATTTGAGTAGTGATTGTTCTATTTATGTTAACTTCTTTGTGTAATTATTGAGTGTACCTTTTTACTAGGCTCACCAGAGAGAACTGGGGCGCCAACCAATTCTGATGCAGGTATGTCACATGTAGTTATAAAATATATCTAATAAAATGATCATGGTTTGTTTACTAGGTGGCCAGCCACCACTTGTTGCCACCAACATCCCAACTACCGGTATGTAATGAATACTAAATAGTGGTAGACCTCTCTATTTGAGTAGTGATTGTTCTATTTATGTTAACTTCTTTGTGTAATTATTGAGTGTACCTTTTTACTAGGCTCACCAGAGAGAACTGGGGCGCCAGCCAATTCTGATGCAGGTATGTCACATGTAGTTATAAAATATATCTAATAAAATGATCGTGGTTTGTTTACTAGGTGGCCAGCCACCACTTGTTGCCACCAACATCCCAACTACCGGTATGTACTGAATACTAAATAGTGGTAGACCTCTCTATTTGAGTAGTGATTGTTCTAACTTCTTTGTGTAATATTTGAGTGTACCTTTTTACTAGGCTCACCAGAGAGAACTGGGGCGCCAGCCAATTCTGATGCAGGTATGTCACATGTAGTTATAAAATATATCTAATAAAATGATCATGGTTTGTGTACTAGGTGGCCAGCCACCACTTGTGGCCACCAACATCCCAACTACCGGTATGTAATGAATACTAAATGTGACCGGATTTGCGAAAAGGTACCTTTTCCACAGATTTGACATACCAGCAAACAAAATGTCATAACTGTTGACTCCTTGAACTGATTGACTTCTTTTTGTATCAAAATGTAGCCACATAATGTAGGCATACTCATGGAAAATTACAGATACGTGTTTGCAGTGATACAAAAGTTACAAAGTTTGAAAATTGAAAAAATGTGTCAAATTTTATGTGTGAAAAAGGTACCTTTTCGCAAATCCGGTCACAAATAGTGGTAGACCTCTCTATTAGAGTAGTGATTGTTCTATTTATGTTAACTTCTTTGTGTAATTATTGAGTGTACCTTTTAAACAGCGTTAGCCTGTAAAGGTGTGAAAATTCATGTTTGGTTTCACTTAGATCAATTTTTGCATTCAATAGTTATATAATGGCTTTGTGGTTGCTCCTGTGTAATTAGCAACTCAATAATTGAATTCCTTGTTCTATAGCAAGTAATTTGATATATAGGTTTATAGGATTATATGATATGGTAAGTTACAGCAATTTAGAAGCAGTAGATTGGAGCCTCTACAAATTTGATGGTGAGGGGTTTTAATTAATTATGTTATGTGTTAGTAATTACTTTGATGCAACCATAGTACTGGCTGTAGTAGCACAACTGCATACATGAATGAATCAAAATTTACCAAGGTTAGTTGCATGCTTCCAGGAAGCACGTGATCTCCCTACTGATATATACACCTGTAACAACGCTATAGAGTGTAGCCATCAAATAATAGTCAGTGTTGAAGTCGTGTACCTCTCCTTCAGTCGGCAAAACATTGTATGCATGGTGGATGTTCATGGGTTTAAATATTTGTACAAAATTCTTGTGAGTGTGTAATATTGTTTCTTTTTACTATATAGCTACCGTAACAACAACAGTATCATCCCCTGCTGGTATGTTCATGTATGTGTATATTTTAAAATGTTTACATGCTACTAAATGATTTCATACAAATTCATGTGTGATATTGTTTGTTTACACTACTATAGGTGACCAAGTACCACCTACGGTCACCAGCCACAATTCTCAAGCTGGTATGTGTGTCAGAAGTGTCTTCTTAACTGTATAGTTTGTCTATCGTGTTTTCATATGCAAATTCTCTACACAAAGCTTCATGGCTGCTCTACATCTTTGCTCACATAGAAAAGGGATATGCCCCCTTTTACCATGAGATGATACACCAGTTCAGTCATTATATACCTGTTGCAGCATTTAGACTAGCCTCTAGTGAACTGTTTCAAATTGCTGGCTATAACCACCACTTACTACACACTATTACAACATTGCATTATAACTATGGGCTTAATAGCATGTTTAGCCATAACTCAGTAAGGAATTTACTTAACCCATTAAACCTATAGTTATAATGCGGTGTTGTCAAACAGGAAAAGTACAACATTTCATTGGTTGCTACAGCTAAAAATTTACAGTAAAAAGGTAAACAGTGGTGGCAGAAGAAAAGTGTATTTTGAGCTATAGAAAATAAACCTTCATTCAATGAATGAAGTACTGTATTAAAGTTTAACTTTTTGTTTTCATGGTGTTTTCTCAAAGGGGATGTAGCTGGTAACTGAAACCAGTTCAACAAGCCATGCATTCCGCTACAATTTACGGAGAACAATACATGGCTTCCCTACAGTATGTTATTTTCCGTAGTCCTGGAGAGGCAATTCTAACACTGAATTCTTCATTTGTAATGCTGTGTAACGAGCTGAACATTGCTCAAAGTGAAACGTAATGGCCGCTGCTCTTCAAGGCAGTAATTGATAGTGAACAATACTGTATTTATAATGTGTCAATGTTTACGAAATAAGAAACGTAACAAAAAATCTACACATACATGTACTGGTAGGAATGGTGCATGCTAGTGACCGATGGTGGTGGCTGTTCTTGGTCACCTATAGTAGTCTAAAGCAAAACAGTATCACACTTGTAAATTTTGTACAGTACGATACAAACATTTAAAACATACACATACATGTGCAAAATTCTCACGAGTGTGTAATATGATTTGTTTTCACTACTGTAGACCAATCATCAACTCAACCACTGCCATCCAATCCTGCTGGTATGTACATGTATATGTATATTTTTAAGCTGTTTGCATCTTACTGTACAAAATTTGCAAGTGTGATATTGTGTTGTTTTCAATTACTATAGGTGACCAAGTACCACCACAACTACCACCACAACCACCACCACAACCACCACCGACACCATCGGTCACCAGCAGTGGTACGTGTATATTTTAGTACTTGATCATATGGCCTTTATAGTCCTCTTATTATGTTTCTTATGTGACCTGCTAAGCAAAACCCGACTAGTTTGCGTAATTCTGTTTTTGAGAAAAACCGCATTGAAATACATTGGGTAAAAAACGTGTACTAGTAAAACAATTTACGTGCATTTTAATTGCTTCAGTAAACAGTGAAACAGGGCTCAAATCAAGATAACCAAGTGACCAACAGGTTCACCTATTAATGGTGAGTAAGAATATCTTTGTTTCGTTTTAATGACACGAAGTAAACATGAGTTGGTTATGGTAATATGTCATGTGGCCCAAAAAGCTGGCACGCAACACCATGAGTATATTGATAGGAAAAAGAAAACATGACATTCACGCATTATAAAGTACCTAGTAAAGGCAGAGCCTGTAAACCAGAAGGCCTTATAAAGGCCTAAGATGTTTATATTAACTGCACTAAGTATGGCATGTGTAGCTCCGTGATCTCTTATGCAATTGGTTGCTACAAGAAGTGCCTGTAAAGTAAGGGAGCCTACTTATGAAATTTGAAGAAAATTGCTGCAGCCATTTCTGAGATACCATTGGCCAAGGTTTTGTTTCTTCTACTTCTTTTTGCACACTTTGCAAAATCTGCCATAAAATACAAATGCATACTCTGATCAAGCTAAAAATTAGCACACTTAAATGGCTCATTAAAACAGTACCAAGTTTGGAGGGAACCCCATAAAGAATCACGGAGTTATGACTGATTATTTGTGTAAAATAGGATCGGACTTATGAGGAATGAGCTAATGGCACTTTGTTAACTTATAATATGCAGCAGTTGAAGTGGTAACAACAAATTCATACAGCTTCACAAGCAACTACAGTAACCCTCAGTGCTCCAAGGGTTAATTTATGGGATCAAATAAGTAAAAAGTAGTGAAAAAAGGCAGCAGGTTTCCTTCACCTGAAGGACATTTAATCCAGAACACTTTTGTTTATACACAGTGGAACGGACTGAAATGGGAGGTGAAAGTATAGAGTAGTTGGGGCTCTTGAATCATCCATATTTTTTGTGATGACTGGATTGATTGGGCAGGTGCTTTTCCTACTATTCTTTGTTTATACGTTTATATCACTGTATAACAGGGTGAACATAGCTGATAGCAAAGCATAATGGTTATTTCACTTTCAAGTCCATAGTTTATGCCTGGGGGTATGCATTCAGACTAACTCAATTGTGACTGCTCTATTAGAGTATCTCAATCTTTGGGTATAGTTTTTACGGTTGCAAGTGGTTATATTTTCAGCTGCAGAAGATTATCCATTTGAGTTTTACAATTCCAGGAATTACTCCAGGAAAAATTTGGGAATGGTTTTGGGAATAATTGGTGAATAATAAAAGAATTGCCACAAAGAATAATATGTAATTTAAAAAGCATAATGTACTTGTTTCTCTGCTTTTTATTTCTATGATCCCTAAATTGAACTTTAAATTCCTAATTTCCTTATACTTGTAATAGATTAGCTTCTTCCTGTGTTTGTTCCCTTTGATAGTCAAAAGTATTGAATGATCCCAAGCTATGCAATAACTGATCTTGCAAACTAATATGCTTTTATGGCTATAACTTATGGCTTCTTGCCACATTGCTGCAGTGGTGGCTACAGGACTCTTCGTTTGAGTAAAAGCCTCAAAGTTTTAAATTTTAGTGACTGAAGTTAGTGAAGCAAATACAGTTAATCACGGGAACCTTGTAATGTTTGTTCTAACTTAATTATCCTTATAGCGAAAATTAAAATACCCCTATTAAGATTAATCCAAAATATTTCCTTTGGAGGGATTTTTTCTTGCATGTGCATAATTTACTGACCAAACATTTAGAGCATTAAAATTGATTAAATGCAGTATGCTGAAATTTTAATGTATAAAGCCGTAGTGCTAAGTGCATTTTTAGTTCTTGTGGTTGCTGTGTTGTGTATCAATATGTTCCTGTATACACAATTAGTATGAAGGTACCTTTTCATGCACTAATGGTCACTGACCAGCCTAGGAAGCTTGTATATTTTCTGTTTGCATTTAGTATACTGTTATTTTGCATTCCCAGATTCTGAACACAACATCATCATCGCCTATCCCAGGGAGCCCACACTCCATTGCCCAATCTGCGGGATAGATTACCCAGGCCAGCAGATACAACCATTCATCAATCATGTTGAATCACATGAGGAATCTTGTGAATGGTTGTATCTGTGCTGTCTCTGCGGTTACCATGTCACAACTGAGAATGGCATGATTGCACACTTCGCGGAAGAGCATTTGGCAGAGTTGGTGGAACTGCCAAGAGGCTACTTCATACAGGGCACCGTTTTAAGCCTCCTCGATCCAGGTAAATCAACATATTCACCAGCCGCTAGCTGTGCTGGTATGTGCATATTATAAATGTGCTCGGGTTTGCCTGATATGGATGTATACCCTTGCCTCAGGCGTTGTGCCCCCTTGGGCATTCAGTGTACATAAAAGGCAAATCCGCAGCCACCATGTATTATACTAGTATATTAAAAATTATAAATTTAAAAATGAAGAAATTATAAATTTAAAAATGAAGTAGGGTTTCAAGCTATAAAAAGTAGTGAAACAAGAGATGACCAATGGTAGCTATTACAGCACAGCTCGGTGTTAAATCCCTTCTTTGGCATGGTATAACAATTATTTTGTGTTCAATGCCAAAGTAGGGATTTCCCACTGAGCTATGCTGTAATAGCTACCATTGTTCATCTCTTGTTTCACTACTTTTTATAAACCCTACTTCATTTTTTAATTTATAATATTAAACTAGTTTATTTAGTTTTTTTGTTGAAGCATACAGCTAGCTATAAACATGTGACTGTTTTATTAGGGTGACTGCTGTATTAGAGTATATCTAGTCAGCCTGCGAAGAAATGCTTGCCCCAAAAGGGGTGTGGTCATCGTGGTTTCGATCGATTATTAGACTAGAGTATCTCGAATCAGCCTACCAAGTTGAGGGTGTGTAGTCACAAATACAGCTAGTGTAAAAGGGGCGTGGTCATCATGGTGTCGATCGATAGATCGATAATACGTAGAATAAAGAATGGGCGTGATCTCGTTACCTATCATGGAGTACTGGTACCTTCGTACAGTCAGGGGCCGTACAGTAGCGTAGTCTAAGCGCCTTAAATAATTTTGTGGCATCTATTATGCTGCTTAAAGAAAGTGTTGATATGGAAAATTAACGCCTCGGTATGGTTTCGTTGGATGAAGAATACAAGCAGCCTGATTGAAGATAAAAGAAAAGACAAGACGCACACAGTGCACACTTGTCAGAACCCCAAAAGGCACATCCCACCGGTGAGTTTGCTGTTGTGGCGTAAAATGGTGACCGTGCATTGCTTCTTTTGGGCTCTAGGCTTGCGACTGTGGTCAGTGAGTGAGTGAGTGAGTTAGCGAGACGAAATTTCGAGTTTTGACGATTTTAAAAAAATTCTATATCCGGCCGCCAGTAAGTGTTTTTTTTGTTTTTAACATGTTAGATGGACTAATATTATTCCGTAGAGGTGATTTTCGTCGCGTAAGAAGTTTCTAAGCTGGTTTTTAAGGACGTTATTTTTGGTGGCGCAAGTCACTTTTGATGCAAACCCTGTGTATATATGAATTGTGTGAATTACATGTCACAAGCAGTATGCGAGTTATCAAAACACCAATGTTTTGAAGTGAATATATAGTCAGCACGGAAGCTCTATAATATCAAAGATTACTGGCTTAAGACAATAATATGCAGTGACAAGCTTGTCATATTTGTAATTCATTAATATGTTGCTAAGCACTGCTAAAGAAATTTGAACCACAAATAATACACTCTAACATGTTTCAATGCTACTCTTCATTTTTAAGATTGATGAGTATACACCCATATATGATCGTTATGGCTGTAGTACTGGCTGTAGTACAACTGCAGATATCATAAATAAATCAAAATTTACCGAGGTTAGTTGTATGCTTCTATGAAGCACATAACTGTTTTTGATAGATTAGACACGCCAGTATATGGTTACAAAGCTTTAGGGGAAAACCACCTTCGCAAGCTGCAAAATCTTAAAGTTCTGAATCTTTGTGTCAGCACTACTTTGCAAATGATACAATATGTTTGGCCATAACACAGTGAATAATGTGCTTGACCTCTCCGTTGATCTTGCTACTGATATATAACAACAGTAAAAAGTGCAGCCATCAAATTGTAGTCATGTGTTGAAGCCATGTGATGTAATTGTTAATGGGTTAAAAATATTTGTGACCAGCTGAGCAAAAACTGGCCATTTTTGCATATTCCTCTAATTTCATTTTATTACATCTCTGTAATCTATGGTAACAAAAGAGTGCACAGCCAAAGTTTCAGCCTTTTGTGATGAATGGTGTTGGAGTTTTAGCGTTTGACAGTTGGAGCAGTGATAGATTTGATTTGTACAGCAATAATACTGGAATGAATAACAGGTTCTTAGATAATCCATCATAACCTACAATTGAAACAAACTATGAAGATGAGACTTGGCTCACTCTGTTCACCATAAACTGGTAAATCAGTGATGGTATAGTGCTTTCCCTGTACTTCTACAAGTTGACAATGAAGAAGGCCATTCCAACTAAGAAATAATGACTGTGAATGCTGTTTTTAATGCATTGTAAATAAACGCCCATAACTCACTTATCCTTTGCTGTGCCAACACGAAACTTAGACTTCCTTACTCTCCATGAACAAGCAAATCCAGTGGTATATAGGTTTTATTGATTGGAGCTTAATTTCAATGCATACGAATGTGATTAAGGCGTGTGTGAATTTTTAATGTAGCACGCGTATTTTTTACCCATTGCATTTCAATACAGGAAAAATTGAATTTTGCAAAAAAACATCCAGTTTTCACTCAGTGGGTCACATTTGTACAAAATTCTTGTGAATGTGTAATACAGGTGTGTTTGTTCGTCAACAGCTGGTACGTATGTACATGCATGTGTATATTTTAAAGAGTCTGTATCCTACTGTACAAAATTCACAAGCGTGATATTGTTTTGTTTTCAACTACTATAGGTGACCAACTACCACCATCACCACCACCACCACCATCACCACCATTACCACCATCACCACGATCAGTGACACAGTCACCAGGTATGTGTATGTTTTAGTTCCTGATTATGTACTTTATAGTCCTCTTAGAGTATATATATACACCGTAAACTCTGGTTATTGAGTGCATGCACTTATAATTTCGGAGGAATTATTTGAGAAATACACTACGCTTGTTAAGCATATGCGCTTAATAAGTGATTGTAGCAGGTTTCTGTTAGGAGAGTATTACACATGCCCACCACATTTTTCTAGCAATTTAGGTATTAGTGTTCAGTATATTAGCTTACTACAGTCAAGAAAACAACAGTCCTGAAAAATCAGGTGCAGCTATCGTTAATACAGGTGCAGCGTTAATGTAGGTGGTAGTATCTGCTAGACACTTGCCTGGCAAAGTATCGAGTGTACTGTAACACTTCTGGCTTGTTCTTTCTATATAGTACTAGCTTGCAGAAGCAATTTCAACTATATGCGCTTAACAGGAAGTGTTTAGCACAAATATTCCATATACACTTAACAAGCAATATGCGCTTAACAGCTGTATGCGCTTAATAACCGGAATTTGTGGTATATGCTTAAACAATGGCATATACCCTTTATATATCAAGACACACAGTAGTATGTCATGTGGCCCAAGAAGCTGGCCCATGCAACACCATGAGTATAATGAGGTATGTTACAAGCTGTTTATGGCAACAATTGGACAGCCTAAAAGTTGCCAAAATTGGCAACTTTCGGCAACCCAAACTTCAGGCCACCCAAAGTTGCCAACTTCGGCAACCCAAAGTTGCCAATATTGGCAACTTCAGGCCATCCAAAGTTGACTATATTGGCAACTTCAGGCAACCCAAAAGTTGCCAATATTGGCAACTTTTGTGTTTCTTTGAGCAACCACAAATGACGCTCAAAGTATCCAAACTTGGCAATAAATGTACTTTCTTTTATAAAAGATGATAGAGAATTTGATTGTGGGATTCGGTTATCCACAATTGGTAATTTTGTGTGACAAATTCTTAGAATTGCCAAAAATGGCAATTTTATAAAAGCGTGTGCAGTAGCTGCTGTTTTTTGGCAATTATAACAACAGTCTAAAAGTTGCCAGTTTTGGAAACTTTGACACTTACAGTTTACTGGTATTAAGCATGAAAGTGAGCATTACAGTGTTAAAGTTCACAAAGCTGCTAACTTAACTAGAGGTCCCTCAAGAGGCTTTCACACCATTGGCCAAACGTAAATGTAAGAGGACCATTAAAAAATGCATTAGATATGGACAACATTAATTATAATTCTGTTTGGAAAATGTACATCAACTGTAGTTATAAATAATATTTCTGTTGAATCTTAAAGATACGTAAATTGTAGAACAGTGCGTTGCAACAGTAATCACCATATATATCGTACGGTTTAGATATACATTGAGCCAGCAGGCATAAACTACAATAATTATAATGCAGAATAGGGTATTCTAAATTTGTGTTATGTATATTTTGCTGCCAAATTTGGCAATATTGAGTCAAACCTTTCACCATCTTTTTGGTGAACTAGATCACAAAATCTGCTAATCCAGTTGCCAATTAAGTCCAAGTTCTCAATTTTCTTAGTTAAAATTGAGTTGTATTGTCGGAATACAAAATGGATAGGTACAAGCACAGTTTGTGGATGTTCAAGCTACCAAATTTGGACTATAATTTTCAGTTTTGGGGCAACTTTTGGCTTGCTTCCAAAAGTAGCTTAAAGTGAAACCTCAGAAAATTGCCGAAACTGGCAATTTGTAAGCAATACAATAGTTTTGCAACCTTTAAAAGTTGCCAAATGTGGAAACTTTTATTTGCAAGAAATTGCCAGAAGTGATAATTTTAGTATGCATGAACAGTCCAATAGTGGGCATCAAATTTTGCCATTTTTGCAAACTAGATCCCACAATTGATTTATTCATTGGTCGTCATAAAAAAGAGTACATTTATTGCCAGAATTGGTAGTTTTGAGCACCATTTTAAACTGCCAAATTTGGAAACCATCAGCAGTTTCAGGCTTGGCAACTTTTTGATGGTTTCCAAAAGTTGCCAAAATTAGATATAAAAAACTTAGTTACCAAAACTTGCCAAAACTGGCAAATTCTTAGCAGTCCTATAGCTTTGCATTACACTGCTTTATAAAGTTGCCAAAAGTGGTAACTTTTGTTTGCAAGAAGTAGCCAAAATTGGCAATTTTTAGGCTGTCCAATAATTTCCAAAATTGGCCTTGTAACATACCTGGTATAATGCAAGAACTGTATATGCTGTGTAGCATTAAGAGTATCAAGGTAACCATCTATTCAAATGGTACTTCTAAATTTCTTGGTAATGAAAAATTGATGCAGACTCATAGCAGTAAAGTTTTAGGGCACAATTTACTAGGTAGCTCATCCAGTCTGTTTTACCTTTGTACAGTATCTTATCATACAGTATGATAGTGCTGTATGGTAGGGAGTCTAGGGACCACAAAGGAGTAGGTGTGACCCATGAAAAAAATCACCCAAAATCCAGCCTCATTTTCCCCACACGACAATGAGACAGTATTGGTTGGGAAAAACTAAGCCCTAACAAGCCTTGAGATCGACCTGAAATGCTTTCAACAAATTGCTACAATTAAAAAATAAAATAAATAATTTAACAGAATTTTCTAGTGACTGACTGACTAAGCAATTGACTGATTCCTTCAGACAAGTGTAACTCGATAATGGCTAAGGCTATGGGCTTGATGTTTTCACTGTTCGATGTCACTTCGGCTTGACAGGTGCCTTTCGGCATGCTGCAGTATGTACAATGTATTCTTCATGGACTTACCAGTGTCCTCCTTTGTGTCCCATTCATCTTTGCTGACAACAGAAAGTGTCAATTTGGCAGTAGCATGTAATGGCTTAACACTTCTTATTGTTTTACTGTGATTTATTGTCACACACCATTCCAGCTTGTTTCAGTACTTTTTATCAATGTACTATGGTCCCTACTTTAGTTGAACATTCCAGGTAGGAAGCTGGACATAACTGAAAATTCCAAAAAATTTTGTGTACTTGTACTAATACAAACTTCTCACAAGTATGTAATTTAGTTTGTTTTCACATCCAACACCATCAACAATCAACTCATGATCCACAAGTATGTGCATATTTTAATAACTTTGCATACTCAGTGGAATTTTCTTGTGACTTACTGACTGATGCCTTCAGGCAAGTGTAACTCCATAAAGGCTAATACTACAGGCTTGATTGTTTGACACTTCTAATCAGTGGATTTCTTGTGATTTACTGACTAATGCCTTCAGACAAATGTATCTCTTTAATGGCTAAGACTATGGACTTGATTGTTTTACTATTTGATGTTTCCTCAGCCTGTTGACATACTTCAGTACATACAATACATACTTCATGGACTTACCTGTGTCTCCTTTGTGTCCCATTTATCTTTGCTGATAGCACAAGGTGTCTATTTGCAGTAGTGCTGCGGATGGTTTCCCTCTACAGAATTTGTCCGAGTTTTCTGTTGTAACTGGATTGATTGCAGATAACTATATCGTATGTGCTCTGTTTGTGTAACACTGTGTAATGGGCTGAACATAGCTGAAAACAAAGTGCAAAAACCACCTATAATAATGTGACAACAGTAAATAAACAAGTACACTAGGATCAGGGAAATAAGCAGCGAGGTAATGGAGGTGATGCACCTATACCTGAGGATATACTAGTGGACACTTCATCCCTATTTCAGACTGAATTAGGAATTAGATGTCCACTACTATATCTTATGCTGTAGGAGGTGGCCTTTCTTATTTACCGTGACTAAAATAGAGGCTTAATGTCCATTAGTACTGTATATCTTTATACAGCTTGAATTTACTGTTGGAACATAATGTTTATTGTTTGTTTTAGTATCACCAACTACTCAACAACCACAGTCACTCAGTGCTACTGGTAAGTTTCTGAAATGTTATGCAAAGCAAAGAGCGCATTTGAAAAATTAATACACCTGCATAATTTGGATATTCACTTAGTACAAAAGCTAACTTGGAAAATCAGGGCACCTTGATAATCAGGACACCTTGATAATCAGGACACTTTGATAATCAGGACACTTTGGTCAGTTCAAACGTGCCCTTAATACACAGGTCTCATTGTATGTCATTTAAAATTGTCATCACATGCTCCATATGTTTGAGCATTAATTGACATATGTATTATGCTTAAACTAATGCCCCATAATCAAAAGGTATCTTGTACAAACCAAATACCAATTGACTAGTCAAATTTTCTAGACACAGAGCACATCCAACCAAGTACAATCACCAATGAGAGGACCTATCAACCAGCACAGTGTGTGGTTGGACACAATTTTAGGGAAATTGGCTAGTGCATAAACATGGTGATATATTAGTATATAGTCAGTTTGTGTGTTCATGTGAGCCCCACCAAATACTGTAATATCAAAGGAGTGAATGTGATGGATGTCTGTATCATAAATAACACACACCATCAAGTTCTGGCGGAGATGACGTCTATCATTTATCACTTTGTATCAAAAGTGCTCTAGTGTTGTGAAAATGATTGTAGTGCATGAAATAAGGTTTGATTTCAAGTATAAGAGTAACCTAGCATAGTAACAGAAAGCTGGTGATCTGCCTCTAATATGCATTGCATGTAGTTTCACGTTCAGAAGTAATTAAGAGTTATATAATTATTAATTAGAATTATCATTGCTTGTCTATTTATAATCTAATGTTGATTTTCCATTAGACAACCAAGCACTGAGTGAAGAAATATCCCCAGTAATTGGTGAGTAATTTCCTTGTACTATATAACAATAAATTTTGGCAAAGAACTAAATTTGGTGTAATGACAAATTGTCACCAAACCACCAAGTTTAAAATTACTTATACCTTGTAGTGAAGAAGTTATTGATGTCAGTTTTGACAAGCCAAGTGTGGCTTTATGGACACTTACATACAGGTGTATTTAAGTGCACCTTACTAATCAATTAGCACGGTTCCATGTATGTAAGTGGGTGTGGCTCAAAGCAGAAACTTCCTTCTGCAAAACTAGACTAGATCTCGTTCTCCGTTAGTGGACATGGCTCCAAATAAGCTTGCAAGCAACAGTAGTGGACAGAAACACGTGATCCCGATAAGTGGGCATGGCTCACAAAAGAGATTGTGCTGCAGCTGGACTTCCACACAAACTAGTTGATCTGTTACACACACGATCCGCAGACCCAAATGACCCAACCCATAGTTTCAACTGTGAAAATGACTAAGTATGCTGATGCATGTATTGTGACAGATATTTTAACACAAGAGGGATTTGTGCAGCATTCATGCTTCATCTTTCTGTCAGTTTACAACTCCTAAAACCTTTTGTGTAACTAACTGTGGAGTGCTGATTTATGTTATCAAAGACAGTGAGAATTTCATCAATTTAAAATCTCGCCAACTGCATTCTTTATATGTGACCGGATTTCACACACACAAAAATTCAAACTTAACATTTTTACCAGAAATGGATTGCTGGTCTAATACACTATCATATTCCACTCTGCATTTCCTTCAGGACTGCCAAGTCTGGTTTCTGCAGCAGCTTTCATCTGACCCTGTCAAAGCCATGAGTGGAAGACTGGCATCATTAAATGGCCACGGCTTTGTTGTAATGGTGTGTAGTGAGCTGGGACTTCACAGAGAGCTCGCCATTGGTGTTCTCAATCAATTTGGAGTGATTTGAGGGCCGTGGAGGGCTATGGAGGGCCCAAAAGTGGCCTCTGGATTCCATTCGTCTTCTTGTTTCATTTATACTCCTATATTAAGCCCACCCTCCACCCCTATTACTACCACCTGTGATATTATTACCCACTCAAAAAAAGCCGTCCAAAACAGGGCATATTTTGGGTATCAGAAACTTATACACCCACACAGTGATAACTATTAAATAGATGAATAATTGGTGCAAATTTTATTCACACAGCTCTAGACACTGGGATGTTACTACACAATGTCTACTTAAAATCGCCACATCTCCTAACAAAGCTTTGTGCGTGGAAGCCGGGTTTTGTCAAACCCTGTCACATATAGCAAATAGCAAAAATATTAATTTCACTAATATTTGTTATTGTACAGTAGTTCAGTAATTTGTGCATATTTTTTTACGTGTAATCATGTTTTATTTAACTAGAACATCCTCTACAAGATCCAAGCAACTCTGGTATGCTACTCATTAATTTGTATGCATACAATACTAGTGTGTACGTTTTAATGGACAACAGAGTGATGCACCTTGTGTACATGTTCTTGCTATTATGCTGCCTTGAATTCTTTATAACTGTTTATCTCAAAACTTATAATATGTTATTTGGAACATTTCCCAAATCCAGTCACATAGTAATACAAGCTTGAGATCTTTGAGACTTTTTTAGCGGGCACCAAACACTACAGCATGCACTCTTTCTGTAATGGGAGAGTGCACCATCAAAATATTCTGTTTGCTATTGTACTTGGATGAGATCAATCAACAACGGGCACGAGTGCGTTTATACAGGCAGAGCACAAGTGCACGTTGTATAACTGTTATGTACCTCTCACCTAATAGGTAGAAAAATCCGACGCTCCAGCTACATTTCTTTTATAAGGTAGAATACTGATATCAATTGTGGCACTCTAAAACTAACAAATTATTACGTATCAAGCATGGCCTTGACCATACAATCACATGGCAATGCCACATTCGATTGTTATGGTGAGTTTCAATTAGAATAACATTATTTTAAAAAGCGATTTGTCAAGGTGGAAGTTTCGATCAAACTAGTAAGGTATGTAACTACATTTAAATATTTGTAAATAGAGTTTTACCTGCCGTGTTTGCCTCTTTGATTGCCATTGGCTGCTTTAAATTGCATGTATAGGGTATAGTGACGTTTTCTGTATGGCCTCACAATAGAATTACGCATGTTAGGTTATATAAGAATTTGATTAAACAGTGTAGCATCTTGCCACCTATTAGGTGAGGTGTTGTAGCAGCCTAGGCTGCCAGCACTTGTGCAAAACCGCAGCCAGTGCAATATAAATATATTGCACTGCAGTCAGTGCATTATAAGTTATAATGCACTCGCTGCGGTTAGTGCAGCAGTGCTATATACGAATTATAGCACTCACGGTGCCTTTGAACTGCACTGCCCATGCACAGTGGTACATTTAGTTATAAATGTATTTAATAAAATGATCATGGTTTGTTTACTAGGTGGTCAGTCACCATCTGTGGCCACCAGCATCCCAACTACTGGTATGTAATTCTTTGTAATGCAGTGTATACCTAGAACAACTGCTCTATTAGAGTAGTGACTGTACTATTTCTTTATGCTATTTGTTATTGTTATGTAAAGGCATTTTTCAGTGCAACAAGATACAATGTAAGAAGGTGTAAATGTCTTACAATAACAAATAATTGATATGAAAATGCACTGATGCCAGTGCCAAAAAACAAAAGTAGTTATTCTTGCTGTTTACCATTAGAGGTTCTATGTGACTGCTTTATTAAAGGTGTGACTGTTCTATTAGAATTGTTTACTGGTCTGTTAGAGTAGCTCAATATGCAGATTGTAGATATTCTTATTGTTATAATTGCTACAAAATAGATTCCTAATTATGTCAATGTAATTGCCACATCACTAGTCATAAAACTGTTTATAAGATGTTTTATGTACTGTCTATTAATTATTGTATCATACCTTTGTGTAGAGTCCACCAGCCAACCACAAACATCAACCTCAAGTACGTATGTGTAAATGTGTCTATATAAAAAGTTACATGCACACACCTTGTCTAAAAAAATACTGTAATTATTTTGTATTATCTATTCTTTCTATTTCATAGGAAGCAGAAAGAGATGTAGGGGGGCAAGGATCGTCGATTCCACTGATGAAGAGGATAATGGTTAGTAATACATGGTGTACATGCTTATCTTGTGCATTGTTAGTAAGCATGCTAGTTTGCAGTACTACTGTATGTGATGAACATACAGAATGAAGCATAACAACCACTTCACTTTTTAGTAACTGATGGTCTGGGCATGCATTTTGATGCAGAGCTGGAGCCCAAGGTGCGGCCAGTCCGGCATTGGCTAAACCATTTTTCAGTTACTTGAATTTGTAAAAAGATCAAGATACTCTAATAGAACAGTCATCACAATACTCTAACAGAGCATTCAGTATAGAATATAGGCACTGTTCTACTTAGTCTAAGCCATTACATCTATCACTCAAAAGTTCCAGTGAGTCATCTGCATGGTACTACATTGGGGCTAATTGATCTTACAATCTCAATGGCTTCTGTATCTCAACTAAGCTTTCACTGAAATTTGAACTAAAATTAGATAAGAAATTGAATTCATTGGTACTGTAATACAAAATTACCGGCATATATTCTTGATATTAACAAAGGAGAAGAGAAGAGGCTTTAAAATAGCTTTCTGATGCCATTTCAGGTCATCTTATTTTCAAAAATTTCCCTGGGGCAGCACGTCCCCAGACCTCTTAGCTTGGCATTCTGTGTGTGCTTATCACATTCAGTTGAGTATCACATGATCTGAATATCACATCAGCTCAATAAAAGGCACTACTGCAGTCCATGGATGGCTTGACCACTCAAAATCTCTGGATTCCAGCCTTATTTTGACATCCTTCATTTCATTACTCTTCATTGTTCTATGATCCCTATTTCAAATTGAAATTTGTAAAGGTTAAACCAGGAACATGCTGATGGGCAGCAGTGGGCATGCACCTGGTTTATTGAAATTGTTTTGCAAAAACCATGTCTGCATGTCTCCATATATGAACTTGTATACCGCTACATCTTCTAAATTATACGTGATATTCTTATTAATCATACAGTACAATAAGAGGTTTGGGTTTTCTGGCCAAAGCTGTCAGCTTTACAATACCATCCTACTGCCTTGGCAGTATTGGTTACGTCTAACCAAGCCCAAAAGTGTCTTCAGTTCAGCCCTAAATGTTTCCAATAGATTGTATTGAATGGAATTTTCTTCTGACTGACTAACTGCCTGCCTGATGCCTTCAGACGGGTGTAACCAGATAACGGCTGAGACAGCTAGATAACAGTCCCAAGATGTGCCTTTTGTATATTTCCGTATGTACAATGCATGCATCATGGGCTTACCTTTGTCCTCCTTTCTTTTTTCTGACAGCCAAAGGTGTTGATTGATAGTAGAATGATGGCTTCCTTATAATGATCATCTGTATTTCCATGGTGACTGGATTGATTTCAGGTTGAATCGTTTCTCCTACTGTTCTTCATTTGTAGTGCTGTGAAATGGGTCAAACATAACTGAAAGCAAAGTGTAATGGCCACTTTTACTTTCGAGTTAGTAATTGATAGTTTGGGTGTACAAAACATCTATTATTCATGGTGACTAGATTGATTGCAGAGATGCTTCTCCTACCTGTGCTTCGTTTGTAGTGCTGTGTAACAGGCTGAACATAGCGGAAAATGAAGCATAATAGTCACTTCACTTTGGAGTCAGTAATTGATATTTGGGACATGCATTCGGTCAAAAATCTTCCTTTCTTTTGATGCAGTATGTGCGGGTTCACTAGTCATAATATTTGTACGAATATAAGGGAAAGGTAGACTGAATTAGTGTCCACTAGAGTATCTGCAGGTGTAGGCGACCTCCCTTGTTTCCCTACCTTTTTTGCTATGATGCCTGATTGAATTTAAATTCTTAATTTTCCTTGTCACATGAGAACAAGTTGACAATTACAATGGATAAGACACATACAAAAATAATTATACAACAAGAAAACAACAGAGTGAAATACAAGGTGATTTGACAACTGGAGAATATAGATTGAACAGTGGCCATTACACTTTGCCGTCACCTATTTCAGTCCAAACCACAATGTTACAAATAAAGAACAGTGCGTATGAAAAGCATCTCTGCAAACAGTCTAATTGCTATGGAAAATACAATCAAGATACCAACACAGCCACAGGAAAACCACACCAATACCATATGTGGTCAGCAAAAAGAACTGGAACACAAAGGAGGACAAAGGCAAGTCCATCATGCAGGTATTGTACGTACTGCGGTTGAAGAATAGGTGCATCTTGGGACGAAGCAACATTGAATAGTAAAGAAATCAAGCCTATAACTATATCCATTGTTGACTGAAGGCATCATTTAGTTAGTAAAGTAGTTGGTTAGTCAGAATAAAATTCTGTTAAATATAAAATTTTTAAAATTTCATAGAAACTTTTAGGAAGGGTTTTGGGTTGGTCTGAAGATATTGTGGGCTTGACTGTGCCTAACCAATACTGCCAAGTTGTCATGAAGGGAAATTGAGGCTGGTTTTAGGATGATATTTTTGGCTGGAAAACCCAGTTCTGAATGATCCCTGATATACAGTACTACCTACTGTACTGTATGATACTACCGTACTGTATGATGGCAACCAAAATGTGGATGTCAGTTGAAAGCACAAATGACAATGGACATCATGTGGAAGGAACTATTTGCAATTGTTGTAGCAGTGCACACCTGGGGATCATATTGGTGCAAGCAAAAGATCTTGTTTCACTGCGATAACCAAGCTGTAGTCAGTATATGGAAATCAGGTACCACCGGTGCAAGCGAGACCATGGGCTTGGTTCATTTACTGTATTTTTGTGCTGCTAAATACAACATCAATGTCTGCATCACTTACATACCAGGTAATAATAATGACATTGATGACTGTCTATCTCGTTATAAACAAGACAAATTTCAAATGCTAGCCCCAAAAGTGAACTATGCACAGGACATTACACCTGCATGGCCTACCAACTCCTTCACTGAAGCCTCATGTAATACCAGTCTCATGGAGTTGCCGCATCCACCACTCATAGAGGTAACCAGCAAGAGCTTACCATCTCACTCCTCTTCAGTCCGCATTGCAAAACACACCCTACCTTAAAATCATCTGGCTCACATCAAAACATAACACTTTAACCTCCATCGCACCCTGTTTTCATGCACAGTTAACCTTAATTATTATTATTAATTGTAATAGTATCCTGTGTCACAACTAATACAATACATATAAGTAAGTACATAAAAAATAAAATAAGATAAATAAAAATATTTAAAAAAATAAATAAATATATCTATATTATTATTATATAATAATAATGAAGATAATAATGAAGTGTGCAAAAACACTAGATTATAATACATATGTTATTGTACTGTATGTAGTGTTATATCACTGTCAGTCCTGTCATCTTACAGCTGGGTGGCTGAGGAATTTGGGCTGGAAATTGGGCGCAGAAACTGCAAAGCTCATTGTTCTATGGAACAACGAATTATTACTTAACTTACAAAAACTAAGGTGTCACCTAATTGAATAACATCATCGGATTGCATTTTGTTGTTCACAAGCCATAGCATTGCTTAGAAATTTACTTAACAGTAACATTATGTAAACAGTTTATGGTTTCAATTATGCATGGTAAGCTTTCATAGTCTACTACATGTAACTACAGCCCAATGACATCCTCAGCTGCCCAGCTTTCACCCAATTCAATGAAGCAACGGAATCTTGTTATCTCGTTTGTTTGATCAGTGTGGTGCCTCATACTATGTTGTTACGGTGGAGTAAGGTGGGAGGAAGGGAGGCGATAGGAGGCTTCACACACTGAGAATTCTGAGGGTGCTAGTACTCACTTAGTATGTTAAGGATGATATTTTTGGCTGGAAAACCCAGTTCTGAATGATCCCTGATATACAGTACTACCTACTGTACTGTATGATACTACCGTACTGTATGATGGCAACCAAAATGTGGATGTCAGTAAAGAAGAACACAACATTCACACAGTGACCTATAAGAAGTACTGTACCACTACATTAACTTGTTTTATGCTCTTTCTATTTTTATTCTAGGAAAAAAAAAAAAGTCACCAGCGAAAAAGTCAGGTAAGGAGGAGAATTAGTAATTATAATCAAATGGAAACCTGTGCTGTATTTTTGTAAAAATTGATACAATGAAGAAATTGTCTGTGATTTTTGTACCATAATATCAGTATTGTTCTTTATTTGTATGGCTATGTGGCTGGCAGAACGTAGCTAAAAACCAAGTGAAATAGCTACTTGCTTTACTTACTGTAGTTTAAGATGTGTGTTAAGTGGTGACATTGAATTGTTTTAGGCTGTATATTCAAAATTTTTCATAATTTTTACAGAATGTATGTGCTGTTTTCTTTCTATTTTATTCTAGGAAAAAAGAAGTCATCACCAAAAACGTCAGGTAAGGAATGGAATTAGTAATTACTTTATACAGAATTATTGCAACTGAACGGTGTATGAAGTAGCATAGTTTTATATACTTGTACACTGTTCTTTCCATAGGTAAAAAGAAGAGGCAACAGAAAAAGACACCAGGTAAGGAAGAGGATTTTTAATTATATATGCTAATCTTTACACAATAATATTGTATTCCTATCAGGGCCGCCCACAGGGGGGGCAACTGGGGCATTTTGCCCCAGGCCCCAGCCTGAAAGGGCCCCCCTGAATACCTGATTAAAAGATTGATGTACTCTAATAGAGCAGTCAGATCTAAATACTCTAATAGAGCAGTCACAGTATTCTTCAGAGAAGCAGTGTAGCAAGCTTATAGATAAGGAGATATGGTTGGTGATGGGTAGTTATTGTCTTTGCCAGCAGGTTTATGGTCTTCACATTACAACTTGGGTCAAGGGCCCCACTTTAACTCTTTGCCCTGGGCCCCTTAATTTCTCTGGGCGGCCCTGATTCCTATGATTTCATAGCAGTAATATATTTTACTGATGTACTTGTACTGTCTACAAATTAACTTATCCATGTACTTCTGTGTAGGGGCCACCACACCTGGATCATCGTCTTCAAGTACCTCAAGTATGTATGCGTAAATGTAGCTGTATGTGATACCATGGCCATGAAGGATTTGGTTGATCTCAACTGGCTGTGGTATAAATAATAGTTATACGGGCACAATGTGGAGTCTATGAAATTTATAAACCCGAAGGCCTGGGCTGTAGCGCACGAGCGAAGCGAGGGTGCTACTAAGGGCCTGAGGGTTTATAAATTTCATAGACTCCACATTGTGCCCGTGTAACTGCTTTAGACTCTATTTCACATTACACTCAGATTACTTACCTCATCCACGGCTGTTTCTGCTGTAGGCTCGGCAAAAGCGGCTGGTTTTCTTGCGATAATACTAGCGCCATGGCAATTATGCATCCTCACGTGACAAAATAATCGCGCTTGTTAAATCACTGCACGTGAACAATGCATAGCGATTGGATAAACGTAGATCTTGAACATATGTAATATTGTGCCTGAAGGCGTGGAGTATATTAGAAAACAAGGTGGAGTATATGAGATTTATTACCCACCCAAAACAGCCTAAATAGAGTCTAAGTAATAAATACCACACAAGTGTGCACATGAAAAGACAAACCTACATTCACCACATTTCTTTAGTTTTGTACAAAGGTACCTAAACATTGACTGTGGATTTAAAGCATGTTCACAAATGTTAATTATGATTGTGTGGTATTGCTATATAGTTTTAGTGGTACCAATTTCTAGTCATATAACCCCATTGGGGACAGGGACAGATACAGGGTTTGGCAAGGAAGGTGCACCAGGTTGGAGGTCTGTAGGGCACAGCTCTCATAGTTCTAGTGAATTGCTGACTCGTTGCCAGTTTCAAAATAGAAGAGCATTTGCTTTACCCACACTTGCAGCATACAAGATCATTTGGGCAGAATGATGTGGTAACAGTAGATCTTAAACTAAACTAGCCAGCAATGTGTAAAAGTCAACCCACAACATTGTTACTTGTTGTACAGTTAAATCAACCTTTCCAAGCCTTTGCAGAAGGATCTGAAGGTTGGGCACTATAGGTCACTTTACATTATACTGTACAACAAGTCTCTTTGTGATTTTGGCTTTGGGTGACTGTTCTTTCAATCCTCTCAATTAAAAAAAAAAACACTCTTTTGGAAACCAGTGAACTCCCTCTAACCTTACATGCACACACTGTGGCTAAGGAATGTATCCATTTAATACTATTCTTTCCATTTTGTAGAAGCAAAAAAGAGGCCACGTAAGGATGATGATGATGATGATGATGTTGGTTAGTATTATAGTCATGTTGCATACTTGCTGAGCATGTGACTCTACTGAATGAATAATTACCTTTAGGATTTAAAATCTTATTCAGTCTTTGAACACAAGCAACAAAACAAGTGTAGAACAATATAATGTGACTTCATATACGATTAGAAAATGGTATGCATAATATGCTTTGATCCCTGGAGGATAATGAGGTATTTAAAATCCACTAAGAGACCTGCTGGCAGGTTCTTAAAATGGATAGAGACCTGCTAGCAGAAAGACTTCAATGCATCACAAATCTCACTTTCAATCATTGATTTGCAATGCTCCCTCCAAGCATATTCCGGCTGATAACCTGCAATGGGTGAACAGGTGATTAACCACTCTATTCATTTTGTAGGCATGCCTAAAACAATTCGATTATGGAATAACAGTGTACATACATTTGTTACGATGTGCGGAGAAGTCCAGAAATATCATGGAAAATTCTGTTTAGTGTCTATCTGTTTCTATGGTGTTTTAAGGCTGTTTTCGTCTTCTATTGAACAATACTAAAGACCTAAATGGGTAGGCTTCCTTGTAGAAACGTTATTTACACCACGTAATGTAGATGGGGTCCGTATTCAAAACTGTGTCTTCTGTTCTTCATACTACTGTGGCGCCACTGAAGACACAACTTGTGGCAAATCATTCCCATCATATAAATCCACACACACTGCTTCTTTGACATACATGTTCTTTACACTGCTGTGAGCACTGGCTACTGCTAATCCGAGTACTAATCCACGTTAAGTCTTATTGATCACTGCCTTTTCAGCCCAGCTGTGTAGGATCCCAAGTCTAAGGTTTGTGAACTTGTGAAAGAAAGCAGTGCAAGCTTCAATTTTTCAGAGCTTTGTCAAAGTACGTTTAGTCTTTTGAAATTATTTAACAGTGTGTGATGATTTCAGAACGACATACAGTATAACCCAGTCCCACAATGACTCCACCTATATACCCATATAAAGTGCATACATTTTCTAAATTAGAGACCACACCCTCAGATCTTCGTGCTAGATCTCTAACCTACACATATTTGGCACTAATTTTAATCAATAGACATAGTTCAGCTACGCCTTTATTATCACAGGGTAGTAAACTGAGATTAAACTGTTCTACAGTACCTAAGTAAATTCTTATTATTGAGATTTCCATCATTCAAATACCTGTGTGCAGGTATAATTAGTTTGAAAGCCCAATTTATTGGTTAAATATATAGTAAATCCATTAACCCAATTATACCACTATTTGTTTCTAAAATTGTGGTAATAATAATTGTAAGGATTGTTATGCATATTATATGATATCTCTGTTATCATTATTAACTACGTGGTATGTTTCAGGAAGCAAAGATAAGGGAGGCCATAGCAATGGACCAAAAGCACCAAAAGTACCAAAAAGACCAAATGTGGACGATGCTGGTATGGAATTTATCGTTGTATTATGTTTGTATTATAAAAGTTTGTTGTGCAGTCAATGATGTACGTGTTATAATGACTTTACTATTGTATGTTTATAGAACTGTGCATGAAGGTATCACACAGTAGATACTACTGTATAGTGGGTTAACCACTGAATATTAATGGGATGCTGCTATTAAAAACAATATCACATCCATTATAGAATAGTCTTAGTGCATCTAACTTCTATTCCAGTTTTAAAAACAAGAAGACTTTTACAGAAAGTAGAGAATTGCCAAAGCCAAATATTGTCTGCCTCCAAGCCTGCCAGCAAGGCTAAAGACAGCACAGCATAACACTAGTTTCACATGTGGCTCTGGCTCTGACGACCGTCTACCTTCTATGCTTTCATGTTCATATTTTCATGAAATGAAGAGCCATTAATTTCTCTTATCAATATTTTTTATTTGAAATGTTTACAACTACTGTACATAAATAGGAGTAGCTAGCTGTAGATACATATAATGATTGCTACTGAAAACAGCACAAAGTAATCATGGCTTGAAATCATATCGAGTGCAGCTGATCAGAGCTTGACAACCATTCTCTGAAACTTGTGTAACTGGTTACAATGATTTTTTTCAGGATTTTTAAGGAGAATATTACCTCATATTAAGCCACATATGTCTAAGTTAGATTGACAGTGCCGAATGGTTGTGTTTAGGGCTGGGACGAATATTGAAATTTACCTTAGAATATTTGCTAATAAAATGTTGGAACATTCGAAGCTTCGGTGTCAGCTTTCAAGTTACAGGTTATCTTGTATTTTATATGCGCATCTTTCTTAGGTTTTATGTTCCTAAAAAGTTTGTAAGAATTTGGAAAGTGCATGGCAGCAGTACTGACTGATGTGATCAATCGATTGCAAATGGGCGTGCCCACTATACTGCAACCATGCATAGGTAAACACCAAGTAATGGCTATAACTTCGATGGTTTAAAAGTGGGCATGGCACACGAAGATCAATCACGAAGAGACAAACATTGATCACGCAAGAGGAATAAGCAGCTGCAATAAAGATAACGACATTAATTTGTAATTCTATGAGTGCATTACGAAGCTTTGAAGGATACTTTTATAATTTGAAGTTTACTTAGCCTTCGAACCTATGAAGCATTCAAAGCTTCGTCCCAGCCCTAGTTGTGTTGCACACAATTTGCACCTCTTGCAAGATGTCATCATGGTGTGGCTATTGGCGTATTATGAGATGAGTTATGTCGTGAACATCCTGCAGATTTCGTCCATCATTTCAGTCTTCTATTTCACTGCCATGGAGATCTCAACAAAGGCTTACAGTAGACATGCACCACTACAAGTACACCAAAAATCAGCCAGTCACTTACTTACTCAGTCGGTAGAGAATTCTGTTAAAGATTTTTTGTTAAAATTCCATAGCAACTTTTTGAAAGTGTTTCAGGTAGATCTGAAAGCTTGTTTGGGCTTAGTTTTACCTAACCAATGCTGCCTCATCATCGTCTGGGAAAATTGAGGCTAATTTTGGGTGATGCTATTTTGTGGGCCACGCCTACTCCTTTGTAGTCCCTACTAGACAGTACTATCATATTGTTTGATATAGCTACTTGTATGTATAAATAGCATTATCAGGATTCTTTTTTATATATGTATGGATATAGGTCCAAGTGAAGATGCACAGAGAGAGTAAGTTGAGTTTGTTTGTTGTACTTTGTGTATTTTTTTAGATGACAATAGAACATTTGACTTACTGTAGCACATGTCATGTTGTACTGGTTAATAGTCATAGCTACTATAACTTTCTGGAAGGAAAGCAATGTGGGTACTATGTGAAGGTAGATACTATCCAAGGGTGGCTACTATGAGCTTATCGGACAGTACCCCACTGTGCCTATGTGAATGTTTGAGTGAATGACCTCAAGTAACCATTCCTTTACCCTTTAAGGACTACAGTAATTTACACACTGCCTACCCTGAAAATCCGCAAGTTTTATGAAATTTGCATATTCTATTACTTAGCAAGTTTGTAGTGTTATCAAAACTGCAGGAAGTACATGTAGTAAGGGCTAATACAAACTGTAGTACAGATTCACCTATCAATAATAAGCAGAACTATCAAAGTTATAAGTGTGCAGAACTATCAAAGTTATAAGTGTGCAGAACTTACCATCTTCAAATAGCAAAGTAATTTGTTAACAACGGTGACAACCTGTCTTCTTCGCGATGAAATCTATTACAAACCATTGCTTTACTCCTTTTAAAGAGCGCCAACACGTGATCTTGTATATCATTAGATGCATCTCTAAATGAAGCGTGCCGTGAAATTCATTGTAGCTTAATACTAGCTACAGGCGAAAGTTGTGGACTGATTTGTACAAGGTTAGTTTTGTTGTTGTGTAAATATAATATACTAAAAATTAGAAGGCTGGCATAGTTTCACGTAATATATTGGCATTGTGTATCAAAACAATCGTCTACTAATGGCGAACAAAATCGTCTTTGTTTAAAGCCCATAGCTTCTAATACTGCAAAGATATAGCTCTTTGTTATCTGCTACTTACGTGTACGATGCTTGGCTTTCGCGTGAGGCTATATTTGGACGTACATGTACAACGGTGGTCCTTAAAGGGTTAATGCTGTTATCCACTTGGCTCCTCTCGAAAATATAATTTCCTTGCTTAAAACAACTCCTTGCTTACTTCAAACTTGTGTTAGCAACACTTGCATCAACATATTCAGGTACTAGTCGCAGCTCTTATCTGAGGGCTACTTTTATGACAGCAATTCAAATTTGTGCTGTAGCTACTGTCTGTTTATGTGAGCCATGGCTATTAATCAGTAAAACATGGTAACTGTGTATAAAAATATAAATATAACTCTTTACCTCACTAAGTGAATTGTCTGACAGTTGATGTATCCATCTAATAGTGATATAGATCTTTTTTTTTTGTAATCATCCTTGCTAGCTTTTAAAATTTCTTACACTTGTGTATTTGTGAAATAAGTAATGATGAACTGCAAAAGTGGAAAATAGTTATGTATTTAGTACATAAACAATCATGCAATACAATAGTATATTAAAAATTATGAATTTAAAAATGAAGTGGGATCCAGTGATAGAAGTAGTGAAACAAGAGATAAACAATGGTAGCTATTATAGCATAGCCCAGTGGGAAATCCCTACGTTGGCATGGTATAGCAATTGTTTTGTGTTCAATGCCAAAGTAGGGATTTAATGACTGGTGCCTTTTGACATACCGCAGTACGTAGAATGCATTCTTCATGGATGTACCAGAGTTCTCATTTTGTTCCATTCATCTTTGCTGACAGTGAGCAGTTCTTGATTCGTACTGCTGTGTAATGGGTTGAACATAGCCAACAATGAAGCATAATGGATACTTCACTTTTCAGACAATAATTGATATAACTGGAACGTGTGGCATCATTTCGGTATGTGTGGATTGCAGAGGTGCTTTTTGAACAGTTCTTGATTCAAAATGCTGCATAAAAAAATGGGGTGAACATAGCTGACAATGAAGTGTAATGGATACTTCACTTTTCAGACGATAATTGGGGTGTGCGGTGCCATTTCAGATGTGGTATGCATGGGTTCACAAGTCGTAATAATTATTTACAAATAAAGTTAACAAACAAGTACACAGAAAAATTTGGAATTTTCAACAAGAGTAGGGACCATAGCACATCAATAAAAAGTACTGGAACAAGAAGCTGGAGTAGTGCACAATATTAATTCACTGTAAAACAATAAGATGTGATATATCCCATTATGTGCTCAAGAAACCATAATGGAAATGCACAGTAGGGATATAACACTTCTTATTATTTTACTGTGATTTAAATATCATGCACTACTCCAGCTTGTTTCAGTACTTTTTATCGATGTGCTATGGTCTGTACTCTAGTTGAAAATTCCAAATTCTGTGTACCTGTATATACATAGGCAGTATGCAAATAATGGTATTATAAGTTGAGCATTTAACTATTGTTTGTTTGTCTTTACATGTATTCTACAGTGCTGTTGAAATAATGGAAGAGGATACTAAGACAGCCATTACATTGTAAGATATTATAATTGGATTTAATTAAGTATAGATTAGAGACCTAACACAAAGATCTTCAAGGTTTTAAAGCTGAGGTTTTTCTAACACAACTCCCAAGGGCATGATCTCTAACTGACTTAGATAATGATGATTTATGAGTATAATATTATAGGTTGAGTCATCGTCATTTTAAAATCATCACACAATGTTAAAAGTAAGTGCGGCAGATTGAACGTGTTTTGTGAGCTTCCCTTCCTAAATAACAGGATGTGGTAATTAATGAACTACAAAATAATTAACAAATTACGAACTCAATAGAATTGTATTTTAACTGTATCAATTGATGTAACATGCTAGCAGTTATACTCTTGTGTGACTGCTGAACCGACTGAGTGAAGCTAATGTACCGCATATGCGTTATTATTCTTATTAATTCATATTTCTTTTTAATGCTGTCCCATAGCTTGCGTGAAATGGCTCAGTGTTCTACTCCCCCCATTAACTATGTGTAAATTATATTATTATGAAAAAATTTGGTAAATCATCATTATAAAGATAGTGTACAATTGCCACCAATGCTGCCACACTAATAAGGCATTGAGGCTGAATATAATTTATAAGCACTGCATAATGTGTATGTATTGTTATGATAGGCTGATTGGGGAAGATGATGAAGACCGCAGCAGGGGTGGTCTGCATGTCTACACAAATGTAGAAACTTTTACAAGATATGAGTTAAAGCAGCTGTCAAGTGCAGTAGAGGTGGCACTTACAGTAAGTATTTGTAAGTATTTTTGTCTGTTTTTACTGTGGTTCAACATCCACAGTTGTGCAATGAGAATGTGAAGCTTGATATGACCAGGCTACAGGAATTGATTGCATACCATTTATTAGTTACCCACTCAGTAAGTACACCCACTATGCATTCTCATGCACGCACCATGCACACCACATCAACAGACACTGCTGCACCACATGCAAGCAGCACCCCATCACATACAAGCAGCACTGCATATGAAGAACTGCTTGCAAAAATGGAGCGCCTTAATGCATACTGCCAGTCATTGCGAGAAGAGAATGACAGATTGAAATCCAAACTTAATGGAACAACCGAAACTGTAGTTACTTCCAAAAGGTGGCAAGAGTACGCTAATAGTGTGATTGGAGCAGAGAGCAGTAGGGCAACTCCTAAATATGAATACAACTGTGCCCATAGTCTAAATCCGGAATGGACCGAAGGCTCGTGTAATTGGTCAAAAAAAAGAACTACGCTTCTAGCTTACATAAAGCATTTAAAGGAAAAACATGGCGAAGATATTAGAAAAAAAGCTGAAAAAGATCTGCTACCCGTTCGTTCTACAATCCAACCAGCAGAAAGTGCCCGTCGAGCCCAAGATGTGGCTAAAGAGCAACGCAAAGCTCAACGTGTAGGCGAGAACGAACGGGTAGCCAGAAGGCTAATCATTGTAGATAGAAGGGAAAGTAGCGAAAGTAGTCGGTGTGATTGGCTTTCAAGGAATGCAAATGGGTCTGTTGCACTTAGGAGATCTGCACGGCTAAGGGCTCTTCCTAGACCCAACTATGCAGAATATGACACAGATTCAGACATAGAGTAGTGCTGTGTGATAATCATTATCATTATTGTAAAAATTTCATTATGGCTTTATTATGGTAATAGTAGATTTTTGGATAATACTGTAAACCACACAGGCCAACCTGAAATGAGGTAATGTTACTGTACATTCTAAGAAAAATTCAAACAAGATACTTGGATTTTTTTTGTTTGTTGTGGTACTGACTTCCACTTATAATATAAAACTGTGTAATGAGTGACGTAATGAGACATATACAGTATTTTGTTTAGTGTTTGTGTGTGTTAAATCAATTATCATGATATTGCGATAATGAGGTGCATTATTGCAATAATAAAACTTTTCAATATCACACATCCTTAAATACTGAGTGATCTAGCTGCATTGCTATACACATCTTCCCTTTGCTTCTGTATCTGAATATTGCATCAATGCAGCTGGGTCATGGTGCTACATTAAATTTTAGGAACTTAGTCGACAAATTTTGTTCACTATTTTACTTGTTTGTGCATGTTTTGTAAATTAACTAATGTGTGTGTTATTAATTAAGAATGCCTCCAATTTTTTGCTGTGGAATATATAGAAAGGTAATAACTACAGGTGGACCAAGAAAAGCATCTTTGTAATTATATTGTAGCTTATAAAAGTTTTTTTTTAATGTAATTTCTTTGGACAAATCACTAGTTGGTTATTACACAATTGAAAATAATGTCCCTGGCAGTCCTGTAAGTAGTTATCATGTCAGTAGGATGTATCCTGAATTGCTTTTCTACCTCACTGCTATATACTGTACTGTAGTGGTTATGTTGTCTAATAGTTAATTAAATGGGGTTAGTAGGGATCATGGGAACAGAAAGCGGCAAGTCTCTTACACCTGGCTGTACTTTAACTTTTGTATTAGTTAGCTGTAGGGTAAGCAATTTCACTATATTCATACTTGATTTTTAAATCAGGCATATGAGTGCATGCTTGGTTTATGTGTGTGTACTTCATATGGAAAAGTAACGTGGGCTTTAAAAGCAGATATCCACTTAATGTGTGTAGTCATCTATGCACTCACCACACTCTGTACTTCTCTCATGATGAACAGGTCAGCTCGTTTATACAGCTCACAACTTGCTACACATGTTTACAGTTGGCAAGATTTGTCACAAAAGTTTCCCTCAGATTGACTGCCACAAAACTTGCTTAGCATTCAAACACTTATATTGATTATCTTCCAAATGGTTACAACTACTCAACAAGTATTTGATATTTTTCATGATGCCACTTATCTATAAGAAAATATGTCAATGTTTTGCCAAAATGATAATGGCTGCAGGAAGAGTAATCAATCCTACTTGTGGTCCCCATGTTTCAACCCTCAAGGTTATGTGATGTAATCTTGGGTGTTGACATGTGACCTGCCACAATCAACAAACATTCCAATTGTAGTAAATATCAAAGTCCCATATCTCAACTATTGTAAAGATTATCATATGCATAATCTTGATAGTTGTTTTGTGGTTAGCCTATTATTTTAGCTATGCTTTCAGTATTAGCAAATGCATTTAATAGTAAAAGTAGATAATTAAACTCTGTGCTATGATGCACTTCAGTATAGGTATAATAAGCTTTGCACTGAAGTGGTTGCTTCATGCCAGTTTGAAATACAGATAGTGACTTACATTGTGAACGGCATTCCCATAAGGGCTCTTCAGAAGGGCAGCCATGAGGCTTTGTCAATGGTTTTGTCAAGAGAATTTGTGGGAAAGGACACAATTGACAAACTACAGTATAAAACAATTTAAACCGTAAAAACTTTAGAGTGGGCTTTCCTATGCATTGTACAAGTAAGAGTGAAAACTATGGTTTTATGGTGAAGCCCATGTACATCATACAGTACAATCATACACTACGATAGTAGTGTATAGTAGGGACCACAAAGGAGTAGACATGTCCCACGGAATAAAATCATCCAAAAAACAACCTCAATTTTCCCTGACGACGATGAGGCAGTATTGGTTAGGTAAAACTAAGCCCAAACAAGCTTTCAGATCAACCCGAATGCTTTCAACAAGTTGCTAGTGAATTTTTAAAATTTTAGTGAGTGAGTGAGTGACTGCCTGCCTATGGCTTCAGACAAGCGTAACTCGATAATGGCTAAGGCTATGGGCTTGATTTTTTCACTGTTTGATGTCACTTCAGCTCAACAGGTGCCTTTTGGCATACCGCAGTACAATGCATTTTTCATGGACTTACCAGCGTTCTCCTTTGTGTCCCATTCATCGAAAATGTCCCAGCTTATTTGTCATAGTGGCTATTTTGAGAGCAGAGGTGCCTTTCAAACAGCTCTTAATTCGTACTGCTGTGTAACGGGTTGAACATAGCGACAACGAAGTGTATGGTTACTTCACTTTTTAGACAATAATCAATATAACTGTTGCATGCGGCACCATTTCTTTTGGTATGCATGGATTGCAGAGGTGCTTTTCATGATTCAAAATGCTGCGTAACGGGTTGAACATAGCTGACAATGAAACGTAATGGATACTTCACTTTTCAGACAATAATTGGGGCGCGTGGCACTATTTCAGATGTGGTATGCGTGGGTTCACCAGTCATAATAATTATTTACGAAAAAAATTAACAAACAAGTACACAGAAAAGTTTGGAATTTTCAGCTAGAGTAGGGACCATAACACATCAATAAAAAGTACTGAAACAAGCTGGAGTAGTGCATGATATTAAATCACAATAAAACAATAAGAGGTGTTATATCCCTACTATGCTCAAGATACCATAATGGAAATGCACGGTAGGGATATAACACTTATTGTTTTACTGTGAATTAATATCATGCACCACTCCAGCTAGCTTGTTTCAGTACTTTTTATCGATGTGCTATGGTCCATACTCTAGTTAAAAATTCCAAATTTTTCTATGTATAGGCCTACTTTTAAGCACTTTTCAGTGCACTATGTCTTCACAATTCATTGCAAAAAGTATACTGAATCTGGATTAAGATGGGTCTACCAGGGGAGGTTTTACTTTGGGTAGGGAGTGTTATTCTCAAATGTGTAGACCTTACTCAAAAGTCTGATTGGTTTGTAAACTATTTGTCATCATGATGCACAGTGTCTGTTACATACAGGTGGTATTCATATTGCAAGTGTATCTAGAATTGGCCTGAACTTTATACAAGTGTAGCATAAGAAGTAGGAAAGAAATTTAGGAAAACTGAATGAATTGACTTTAATAGGAATACACAGGGCAGACAGACAGACAGACAGACAGACGGATGGACAGCTGTCACAAAATACATTTAGATTATCTTTTTGATTATAGTGAAGCTTACAAATTACTACTTCTTACTGCTAACAATTTGAGGCTACCACCATTTTTACTTGCAATATGAAAATGCCTGTAGAGCACACACACTTCACCTGATAGTGACATACAGCTTACAGATCAATGTTTGATATTCAGAACTATGCAAAGCTATCTAAATAATGTATACTATTCATTTTATTTCTGTAACATTTTGTTTTAGTGCTTGAATTTGTAGACAACCAGCAGTAGTAAATGTTGAGTGTACTTTTATGTATTGCTGAATTCTAGCTTAGTGAACCTTAATGTGATATTTGCTATCCAAATACATTCTTCCTGTCAATGTGTTACACGTTTACACATATCATACAGTACAGTAGTACTGTATATTAGGTATCATGAAGGTTTGGGTTTTTCTGATCAAAAATATCACCCTAAAGTAAGCCTCACAATACCTTCATGTTGTCTTGGCAGTATTGGGTACAACCAAGCCCTAAAGTGCCTTCAGTACAACATGAAATGCTTCCAAAAAGTTGCTAAAACTATATTTAGTAGAATTTTCTTCTGACTAACTAACTAATGCCTTCAGACAAAAGTGTAACTTGATAATGGCTATGGATACGGAGTTGATTTTTTCACTGTTTGATATTGCTTCAGCCTGGCAGGTGCCTTTTGGCATACCGCAGTATGTAGAATACACACATCATGGACTTACCTTTGTCCTCCTTTGTGTCCAGACTGGATTGATTACAGGAGCACGTCTCTTACTGTTCTCATGTAATGTTGTGTAACAGGTTGGACATAGTTGAAAGTGAAACCACTTCCACTTTTAAGTCAGTATTTGATACTTGGGGTGCATAAATCACTCGTATTTTTTGTAGTGACTGAATTGATTGCAGAGGCATTTCTTCTACTGTCCTTCCTTTGTGTCACTGTGTAACAGGCTGAACATGGTTAAAAACGAAGCATATTGGCTACTTCATATTCGAGTCAGTAATTGATATTTGGAGTGCATGTCCAGATGAAACATTAACTCTGGGGCCATTCTTTCTTTGCACAGGTTCACAAGTCATAATAATTTTATTCTTTATTAGCTATAATTGCTTATACAACTTCACTACGAACAGGAACTCAAACAGAAACTAACTCCCACTCACTAGAATATATTCTTTGTGCTCAGTTGATGTTGTCCTCATAATAGGATATAGTTTATTGGTGCTCTGTGTATCATATCCATACTGCTGGTTATCAACAAAATAATAGTTTTTGTCCAATAGAGTACATTCAGTTCCCTCAAACACAAAAACAAAAATAGAAGTACAACAAGTAGTATATATCACGTTTAGATGGCTTTGCATTGCTTTGGATTTCATAGATTTTTGCGTTTAAGGCAACCTTAGGGTTTTTCCAAAGAAATTATGTGGAAGAAAAGAACAATATTAAGCTACAATGGTTGCTTAGATGCTTCTCTGTGGGAAACTTTGGCTATACCTTTCATTGTAGATTCCACAGTAATAAATTGTTGTGTATTTGTAATTAATAACACATACAAAAAAATAAAATTACAAAATATGTATAATATAGAAAATATAGTTACCAAATAAATGTACTAGGTTCCTGATATATGTATGTAGCACATTTCTGACTAAGGATGTATGAATAATGAAAATTTTTATTATTGATTTATCACAATAACTGGTTATAAACATACAAGTACCAGTGCATTGGAGTGTCAAATGCTGCGCTGGGTGGAGCGGCTCTGTTATTATGTGGCAAGTTATCCTCCAGTAGTAACTGAAATTATCACTTAGATTGGTTCATGACACCATAACAACCAAATGGTATTGTTTACTAATGGATCAAATGGATATGTTAGTACAAAAGCACACCGTGTCATGGGTTGGTGGAGTGGCATCGCATGGCAAACAAGGGCTAAAACCTGGAGGAGATTAATATGGCGATTGACCTGTTTTAAATAAATGTCCAGTCTGTGTTCATTTTCAGTTGTTTCAGTGATCAGTCCCAGCAGTGTATAGTGAAGAATCAACCTCCTTCAGTAACTTCTGGCTCCATTGTTCTAGCATACAGGATCTGCAAAGGAATTCAAACAGGAACTTTAATATCCATAAACTGCTATACACTCCCACACACTGGGATATAAAATAGTTATACTCATTATACTCGGATGATATCATTGTTATTATTTACACTCATCCTCAACTTGACCTCAGAATTGTAAAATAACAATGATATCATCCTCGTAACAGGATATAGCTATAAGTATATGTCTCAGTAAATTTATTACTGTGTCACTCATTATGTAATTGTGTTTACTTTATAGCTAGAAAGCTAGTATCACGACAAAGAATTAAAAGCATTTCTGTTAGAATTTTATCTGGAGTTGTAATATTAACTCATTTAATGTTGGCCACCTATAGTTTACAGTGAGATCCAAAAGTTTACTATTATCACAGTAGTGCAATAATGAAATTTTCACATTATAATTTTTCATGATTGTTGAGTTTCGCACAGCACTATTTCTGATTTCTGTGTCATGTTGACTTTTGCACAGCACCGTCTGAATTCTGTGTCATAACAACACCGACTACTATCTGGAGTTGTAATATTAACTCATTTAATGTTGGCCACCTATAGTTTACAGTGAGATCCAAAAGTTTACTATTATCACAGTAGTGCAATAATGAAATTTTCACATTATAATTTTTCATGATTGTTGAGTTTCGCACAGCACTATTTCTGATTTCTGTGTCATGTTGACTTTTGCACAGCACCATCTGAATTCTGTGTCATAACAACACCGACTACTTGAACTTCCCATATATTTGTTCTTCCCATGTATGCGTCCATGCACTTGCCCGGTCTTGTGTCTTTGTTTTAACTACTTGCAAGTTGTAAATGTTTAGGTAGTTTTCATGTCTGGCTCGCTCCTTCATTATTAGCTTATTTAATTGTTTCACTAATGGCATTGATCCACAGATTCTGTTGTTCAGATGAATTATAGGTACCCATAGTTCTTTTATTTTAAGTATTCTTTTCTTTGCAATGAAAGGCGGCATGCATACTGTGTTTATCTGTTTAGACTCAGGTTGAGATGCCCAGCCATTTATTGACATTGCTTTACAAATTAAGCTATTATTATAATTTTGTGCAATCCTTATATTAAAGCAGCACCCCCTGGCTTTGACCTGATGTTTATTTTAATCTGGCTTTAATACAGATAAATACAGTTATGATATCAGTACACTGTTCACATGTCATACACATGGCATATGTTGTGTATTGATATTGTACAACACAGACACAATCATGTTCATATTTACACACACAAAAAGCAAATTTGTAGCTACATCAGAAGTTCTTTTGCAAGGTACATCAAGAGTTAATGTTTTGAGATAACGATACTTCAACTCATTAGCTCTTGAATACAATGCACGCACTGCTGCTATATAATGCAAGTCTTCCTTGGTAAAAAACTTTTGCAGCTTGTTAATGTCCATGTTTATGCAGTTAAAATAAGACAATAGATTTCCTTAGAATTTAAAAGCAATGCAAGTTTTTTACAGAATTGTAATATACGGTATGCTTCTGCAAACATGCACACATATTGAATTGCTAGAAACTTTTGTAGGAAAATTGTGTGTAGTGTTTGTTTATGGATTTATAGGACTGAAAATGGACAATTACAGTCTTCTCAACTTCTGTTTGAACACTTGTGTATAGTGTGTAGCTCACGATAGGCTGTTTATATTCCTATCTTGTGATATCCATGACACATAAGTGTTTTAATTGGAAGTTGAAAAGTGCATTCCTTTTGCTTTTATTAAATTTGTTCCATACTTTGTCCATTGATATTTTTAGCAATACAGTATTGTGTGTATACACATTATGCATGCACACCACAAAAAGCATCGTGCACACGACTATGCATGCACCCACACCAAAGCTTAGGGGTGTACTTTTGCTGAATGGATCGCAGATAGACTTGTGCAATCACTACGCAAGTTTGGCATACAAGCTCCATATACTTCCTGAACAAGTGACAGCTGCTACATCTCTGGCTCTCAAAATAAGTCTTGCTGATTGACCACCCCTATCAAGTAAGTTGTATGTTTATTGAAGTACTGTGATTGTGTCTATTTTATGACTGGATCTGCAAGAACCCCACTTGAGTTTAATAGAATACATTTAATGCAATGGGTATGTTTCAATTACTGGAATTCCTGTTTTTATGAACTACAGTGCTATTAGGTCTCATCGTGTTTGTCGCTTAACTTTTTTATTGATGCTTTAAATGAGATGTACCATTCTCCCTATTTTTGTTGTACAATTCTGTTGCTACTATTTTGTAATGTTCCTGGTTCCTATTGTTAAAATTTCTGTTAATTATATCCAAATATAGTCAAAAATTCTGAAATTCTTGTGCAAATAGTTACATCAGTGTAATACTACTAATTAGCAGACATTTTGTATATTTTCTTTGTAGAATTTACCAACTTCCCCAGTGTTAGCCTAGAAGCTCTTAGTCTGTGCATCAATTGGCAAGGCCAGGCCTCCCACATCCAACATCTATCATTATTCCTGACTATGGTGACTCGTGATATTGGATGATCTAAAAGTATGTTATCAATGTAACTAATACACATGATCTACAATTATATTCTCCATTACAAAACTTACGTGGATCTTAGTGTTGCTTTGTGTGGTGCATTTGAAATTCGATGACGGTATATCTAGTAATGGGCTCAAAGATGCCACTGTGGGTCCTACCAAAGAACATACCATATATGCAAGGAAATTTTGACATCAAAAAAATTTGACGAATTGGTTTAATTCGTCAAATGTAAATTCGTCAAATGTTTATAAGTGCCCTTAAAAGTACAGGTTTTGCCTACAATTTCTTCATTTCCGTCAACATTTTATTCGTCAATTCTGCTGAAGTCTGAACTCGTCAAATTTTTTGACGTCAAATTTCCTTGCATACGGTACCAGAAGTAGTATAATACTAATGCTGTCATATAGGGGTACAGCATATACTGGATTATATGGCCTGGGTGAATTTATTCTTTCAAGTGACCTTCAATCCTGTCTTCTACTAAACAAGACCAGCAACCAGTGTTTATATATGCGATCAACTTCATCTTTCAGTGTTGTACTCTCCTCTCAGCATATTTACATATTCAAGCTTCTATAAAAGATTCTCTATAAAACATACTTCATCATTTATAACACTGCACAGGTTGCTACTAGCTAGGTGTTCATTTGAGACTTGGCTTTAATTTTATGACCAAGGCCATTGACACCGATCGTCAGTGTCAAGAAGTGCCATCTAAAACTTTATGGTAATAAGAATAGTGGAGAACTCTTGGTAATAACTCTTTAAATAGCCTTTACTCACCTGGAAAATGTCATTCTAGAGCTCAAGCTGAAAGCCCACTGAAATTGTACTGTACCATGCATTCTTGTGTTATACGTAGCTTTGCATTCTTATCCTCGTTGGTAAGTTTAACACCATCAACTGCACCAAGTTACAGCAAGCTTGAACACATTGGATGTGATTCTGTATGCACAGCTTTTCTCCAGTTTGGTGGTCCTCATCCAGCTCCTTCATTACAGCATAGATCACCTGGCCTTTAATTTGCAATAAATTATTACAACCTAAAAATTACTTCTAGAACTCAAGGGTATCCTGTAACCTTAATGGCAATATAGTACTGTATATAGTATGAATTGTTACAGCTTGAGTGTGTTTATCTATTTCTCTAGTACTGACAAATTGAACAGTTAGCCACTGAAGGCCACCACAGTCAATTAGCTCCCACTCTTAAGGTAATTTAAAGGTAATTTGTATTTTACTTGCATTTTATTAATTTTATAGGTGGTGGTTTCCATAGTGACAGTGTAGCCACCTGTATGATGTAAGTCAACTAGGTGTTGTAATATTAATATTATTTACAGCAGTTTCCTCTAATAGCCCACTTAGAATATTATGTATACTTTCTTCTAGAACAAACTGATTACCATGGTTCGTTAGATGCCACCACCACCATCAGTACTACTGGCTACCATTAAGTGATCAACATCACTACTGCCACCATCAGTAAGCCAGTTATTAAGGTAGTACATTGAATTGTTTTAATGTGAATTCATTCATCTAGGATTATGCAATGGTATTTGTGCTATTAAACCATGGGTAAAATGTAAGTTGAAGTACACACATGCACGCAAACACACACATGCACGCAAACACACACATGCAAAAGCAAACCAAAGTTTATGACAGTCGTACAAGACATGGCTATTGTAACCCAGTGGGATGCCTGTGCACCACTCTGGCACCTGAGCTTTGTGCAGGCAAATCCTCCGAGGCAGGGATAGAAGCCCGCAGGAGAACTATCCAGATTTCATGGAGAGAGATTGCTGAAGCTGAAGTTCCACAACAACTCCAACACTGCTAAATGAGACAAGGATAGTTGGTCCCATCATGTACTCATTGTTGACATTACAACTGGGCGGGCTGCTTCCCTTTCAAATGCAAACAATTTGGTAAACAATTTTTATACATAAATTATTACAACTCAAAAATTATTTCTGGAACTCAAGCATATCCCATAACCTCAATGGCACTATTTTGTTTGTGGGATCACTCTACTATAGTACCGTATAGTGTTAATTGTTACAGCTTGAGTGTGTTTATCTATTTTCTCTAGTACTGACTAATTGAACAGTTAGCCACTGAAGGCCACCACAGTCAATTAGCTCCAACTCCTAAGGTAATTTAAAGGTATAATTTGTATTTTACTTCCATTTTATTAACTTTCCAGGCTAATAAAATGGTGGTTCCATATTAACAGTATAGCCACCAGTATGATGTAAGTCAATTAGGTGTTGTAATATTAATATTACTTGCAGTAGTTTCCTCTAGTAGCCTACTTATAATAGTATGTATAGTGATGTTTGTTTCTTCTAGGACAAATTGACTACCATGGTTCATATGCCACATACTGCCACTACCATTATATGATCAGCACCACCACTGCCACTGCCAGTAAGCCAATTATTAAGGTAATGCATTTGTAATGTAAATTAATTTTTGTCACTCATCACAACGGCAAAGAATGTTGTATTCATATAGCCAGTTGATCAGGTTTTGAGTGCCTATTGTACATTGCTTAGTTATCAATAGTGGACTTTTGATGGCTCTTACCCTTCCAACCCACCCATATATTTTACGCCATTTTTAATTTCTTTTTGGGTACAGAAAAAGTTGTGCCTAGGTTACTTATTTATTGTAGTTTGTTTATCAAGGCTTTATAGCACAAGTGTAAAATACACTAAGAATCGTTCTAGGGGCTTCACTACTGGTTCGCGTCTAACACGAGGTTCAACAACTGTTCATCACGCGATGTCAACCAAAAGTACATGTGATACATTACATAATCCCTATAGATATCCTACACTCCCCCCATTGACCAGTTGGTCAATAAGGGATACTGTTCTAAATGAAATAGGTGTTACAATATCAATGCATGTCCTACCATGTGTGCATGTGAGTCAGTCTGTATCGTCACTCATAACAGCTCTAATGAACTCATTAGCCTTCCGTGCTGCAGCTCTCTTTGGCCTGTTTGTGTTAGGTGTACGTACCTGCTGAACTGCCAGATCTGAACCAGTGTTCGGTGTCTCATCAATCCTTCTATCAGTCTCAAGCACATTCATACCAGATTCAGCAGTATCATCTCTATTACAGTCCACTTCCAATGGGTAGAAATACTGTAGTGGTCTCCTTAAAATGTTACTGCCAGACTCCCCAGAGGGCAACTGCAACACAGGACCTCTAACTTGGCCATCTCTACTTCTCAATATTTGCTGCACTCTTGCCATTTTCCACAACCCCCTGAGTTTACTATCACTCCGTAGCAGCACAACTTCACCAACCTTCGGCTCTCTATTCTTAACACCACTCTTGTCATAACTATGACACTTCCTCAACTGCAGCAAGTACTCAGTTCTCCACCTTCTCCAAAAGTGGTTGAGAGTACAATTAAGTTGCCTCATTCTTTGGTTCACTGTTTCATGGCACACATCTACTCGAAACTCACTATCCTCTGTTGGTCTTCGGTAATGAACCGCATCTGGCAAGCTCAATAGTCTTCGTCCGGTCATCAAGTGAGAAGGTGTTAATGGCTCTTCAATATCTTCTGTCAATACGTAAGACAATGGTCTGGAATTTAATATCATTTCTACCTCTGTCAGGGCAGTCAGCAGCTCATCATAGGCTAGCTTGGCCTTACCAATTGTCTTCTTCAAGCAACGTTTGGTGGACTTCACCATACGCTCAAATATGCCACCCCACCAGGGAGCTCTCTCCAAGTTGAAAACCCATTCTGTCTTAAGCCCTGTCAAATACTGTTGCACCTCTCGATCATCTATCACCGATCGTACCATCTTGGCTGCTGACTTGAAAGTCTTAGCATTATCCGAAATCATCATCACTGGAAAGCCTCGTCTGGCTGTGAACCTCTTAAAACTTCGAATAAAGGCTTCAGCAGTCATTCGAGGAACTATTTCTAGGTGTACTGCTCTGGTCACACAACAAGTGTACAAGCAGATCCAGACCTTGTTATTTGTGTTGATTCCTTTATCCTTGATGTATAGAGGTCCTGCCAGATCAACACCAGTATATGAGAATGCAGGGGCCTCTCTTACTCTAAAGTCAGGTAGTGGGGGTGCTGGCGGTACTGGATATGGCTTACATTCTGTCTTACGACAAACTGTGCAGTTAAGTAGCACTTGTCTAACAAACTGCCTACCTCTGGCAATCCAAAACTTTGACCGTATTTCCGTCAAGGTTTCCTTGACGCCATTGTGGAGTACCCTCTTGTGCGCATTCTCAACCACCAACTGTGTGAAATGGTGCTCCTTGTCCAACAATGTGGGGTACCTCGTGCAGTACGGGACTTGCGCATTGTCAATCCTCCCCTTACACCTCCAAACTCCACTATCTAAGAAGAGGTGGAACTGTTGTTCCCAGGCTCGGAAACTCTTGTGCTGCAGTAAGCTCCCTTGGGATTCCTTCACCCATAGATCTTCAGCTCTCATCAGTTCAGAGGTCGTCAATTCCATTCCATTGTCCATGTTATTTCCCTTCACCTTAAAGAGATTGGCAAACTTGATAACGTAGGCTGTGACCCTTAACAGACAACGCATTTGGCTGAACTTCTCACAATCAACTAACTTCCCAATATTGCACAAGTCCCAAGTGGACGAGTTACATGCGAGATAACAGTGAGTAACTCTCACCTCCTTAGCGTATTCTTCAGGCATACACAGCTCCTCCTCTTCAATAATGAACCTAGTGTCCACAAGCCAATCTGGTCCGTGTCTCCACAGTTTGGATGTCACTAATTCTGTGGGGGCAATTCCCCTTGAAGGGAGGTCTGCAGGATTTTCCTGTCCTGGACAATGCTTCCAATACTCTGACGGTACTAATCTCCTCACTTCGTTTACCCTGTTCTCCACAAATGGCTTCCATTCCTTGGTTGTCCCTCTAATCCAATAAAGTGCTACCTTCGAGTCAGTATAACAACATGGCTCTTGCAACAGAAATTCTGTCGTTAGTGCCGCAGAGATGTTAGATATAAGGTTCGCTAGCAATAATGAAGACAGAAGCTCAAGTCTTGGGATCGATAGTTTGCTAGTTGGCGCCACCCGTGTCTTTGATGCCACAAAATTTGCAACTGTGCCAGCACTTCCTTCTATTCTTAGGTATACAACTGCTGCATAAGCTGCTGCTGATGCATCACAAAACCCTTGCAGACTGCAGCGGCTCGAGGCCTTATCTAATAGTGTGAAGTAGCATCTGGGGATTGACGTTGTAATTCCTTGGAATCCTGACACTAGTGCTCTCCATTTATCCAGTAAATGGCCTGACAATGGCACATCCCAGTCTACCTTGCTACTACAGAGTTCTTGGAATAGAATCTTAAAGCGAACAATGACAGGGGACACAAATCCAAGCGGATCATAGAACTTCGCTGTCACACCAACAATGTGCCTCTTCGTTGGCTCTATGGTGCTGATCAATATTGCCAGTTCATTGAGGTCAAATAGTAGTTCATCTTGGACATAATTCCACCGCACTCCTAGGATTTTCTGTTCATTGTCTTGTTGCTCTAGCCTTCCCCCCTAAAGGTGTTTGGTGTAAGTCTTGTCTTCTTCCTTAACTGGTCCGCCTTCTGCATCGACTGTAGAATGACTCTCTTTCATATTCATTTTCTGTTGTAAGTTTGCCGAATTGGTGATGAACTTTCTGAGGTTAAAGCCTCCCTCTGACAGTATCTGCTTGGATCGTAAATACAGTTCATATGCGTCATCATCACAATCAGCACCAAAACTTACATCATCAACATACACTGACCTTAGAAACCTCTGTACAAATTCTGGGTGGACATCATTGTACTTCTCGAGATGGTGTCTGATGGTAGCATTTAGGAGGAAGGGACTTGATGATACACCGAAAACAACACGACTGAAACGGAAAGTCAGGACCTTGGGTGTTCTCTCATTGACACTATCCACCCACAGAAATCGGAGGGCATCTCTGTCCTTAGGGCAGACCGAAACCATTAAGAACGCTATTTCAATGTCTGCAACTAGGGCCACCTTGTGAGACCGGAACCGTACAATAATGTCCATGATCTTCTGTCCAAACTTAGGGCCTGTATACAGACAATCATTCAATGCCGGACCGTCGGTTCTGGCTGAAGCATCATATACCACCCTGAGTTTGGTAGTCTCCTTGTCACTCCTAATGACAGCATGATGGGGTAGATAGTGCACTTGATGACTGGGGGCCTTGAGTTCATCCACTGGTTCAATAATTCCCCTACTTAATTGGTCCTTGATAACTGCATCATACTGACACAGTACACTGGGTGTATGTCTCAAACGTTTAAGCAACCCGCCTAACCTCTTTAGTGCAAGTTCTTAATGATCTGGTAAAGTTGGGTGAGATTGCTTCCATGGGAGAGAGACCTCATACCTCCCATCTCGAAAGGTAATATCTTTCTGAAAGTCTTGATAAACAGATGGCTCGTTCTGCTTTACTCCAAGTGATTCCAAATCCCAAAACTTCTTAAGGGTACGGTCAAGTTCCTGTAAACTATCATCCACAGTGTACACATCCACTAACAAGGTGTGGGTGGTAACAAGATTCACGGGAGTCGCCGTACATAATAATCCGTGCACTGGACCAGATAACACCCACCCAAGTTTAGTATTAACTGCTACTGGGCCATCTGCTTCGCGAAGGGTCTGTCCAGTAACTAGCTTCCAATAATGATCACACCCAATCAAGATGTCTATCTCCAAGCAATCCTCTTCGGAACAGTGGTCAGCAAGATCCAAGCGTGATAAGTATTGAAAGGTCTTGCTTGCATGTATCACAGGTTGACAGGAAAGAGGCTCACAGATTGAAGGCACTGACAGCAGAGAAAGCTCAATCATACTCTCATTCTTCGTGTAAAGTCCAATAGAGACCACATCACATAACTGTCTTTCACCCTTGCTGGAACCAAACGTTTTAATTATCATCGACTCGGCTTGTCTTGGTCTCAGAGACAGAGCTTCCTTTAACTTGTCAGTGATGTACGATCTCTGGCTTTCACTGTCAAAGATTAACCGTACATTCCTTGTGCCTTGTGGGTGATCAGGTCTAAAAACCTGGGCTTTAGCAGTTTGCAACAAGACTGGTGTTTTTAAACTTCCACAATAAAGTGAAGCTGTGTCTGATGTGAAGTTGGATGTTGAATTACCGGAGGGCGGGGCTGTCTGAGGTGCTGGGGGATTTCTTGCCCGGTCATGTGTAGTCAGGCCTGAATCGACAGGGGCTTTAGGTACCCGGTTTATAGGTCGTGATGTTTCAGAGCAGATGCTGACATGGTGTCTGTCATTACAATTGCTACACCTTAAACGTGATCGGCAGTCACGGCTCATATGATACTTCTTCAGGCACACAAAGCACCTGCCTGATCTTCTAAGCACAAGTTTTCGTTCAGCCACGTCTGATACTGTTGAACATGAAGCCGAAGCATGTGATTGGCGACAAAAACAGCAACTAACTATTGAAGCTCCACCTCCTGCCATCAGTGCAGCAGTAGTAGGAGGGGGTGCTCTAACTGGCATCTTGTTAAACTTTGCGTTAGTGCCGGATGCTCTCTCTCTAGCTTCTATCTCTCCTTCAATAATCCTCATCAATTCATCCAACTCCCACTGTCTGTCCTTCACTTCACGGCTAACAATGAGGCGTAGCTCAGGAGGAAGTTTGTTCATAAGCACAGACGACAAAAGGCTGCCATAAGAATCTGATTCTATACCCAAGGCCTTCAAGCCTCTAACCTGTGCTTCAATTGAGTCATACAACTGACGGAGAGCCTTAATGTTATTCTGTGAAGCGACAGCATCAAGATTTATCAAAGTGTCCATGTGCTTGGCGATTATCTGCTTCTTGTCGCCAAAACGCTTCTGCAGTATAGCAATAGCTCCATCGTAGTTTGTAGCTGTGATTCTCAAACCGGATATTGCCTCAGCTGCTGATCCTTCCACCAAGGAGTTCAAATATGCAAACTTATCGATTGAAGACAAATCCGAATTCTGATGTATTGAGGATTCAAAGGAATCCCAGAACGTGGACCATTTGGTCAAGTCACCATTAAACCTTTTTAATGACAATTTTGGTAACTTAACTCGGGTTGTTGCAGTCAGAAGAGTAGGTGGTGGTGGTGGTGTGACAATGGATGAGTGCCCCCTTACTGGTACTTCCTTTGCTGTAATTGCACTTGTTGCATCAATGATTGCCCTCTGTACCTTCTCTTTAAAGACATCGGCCTGATCAATTTCATTTTCTACATCAGTTTCGTCCACCTCATCAAGAATATCAGCATCAAGCTGTTTCACAGTATCTAACTTTTCTTCAAGCGCCGCCTTACATTGTTTAAGCTTAGTCAAGGTTGACTCCGGGTTGTCCGGGTGTTCTATCGCATCGAGTACCTGTGTAACCATTCTAGTGGCTGACGCTCGATGGCCTCCACGGATTTTCTTCTTACGAGCTAATTCCGCCATGGCTTCTCACAGCTGTACAATTTATTAATAATCTCTACACACTGTTAATTCCACAATATCAATCACGAAACCAGTAGAATAACTAGAGTTCCAATTGACTCCCACTTCAAATCTAGATAAACGAAAAACAGCACACAAATAACCATTCGGATGAAAAGAATTTACTCGCCTTCCGGGGTACCGTTCGCCCGGTACCAAGGATTTTGCGTTTCTGGTTAGAAATTTCAACGGCGAGTTCTGGCAGTATCCACTTCAAAGACGTTGAACGGTATCCGTTGGTCGCTGGTTCGCTGGTAAGGCTCGAAGGACCATGTAAAATACACTAAGAATCGTTCTAGGGGCTTCACTACTGGTTCGCGTCTAACACGAGGTTCAACAACTGTTCATCACGCGATGTCAACCAAAAGTACAGGTGATACATTACATAATCCCTATAGATATCCTACAACAAGTGCTGAAAGTTGAGTCTGTAGGACACATGGTCCTACCGCCTGATTAAAATGTTATATTCAGTAGGTTTGAAAAGTTGCTAAAAAGTGTTAGGACTCCTATATTCACTCCCAAACAGGCTGGGCTGATGGTACAGAATCAATACAGTGTATTATAAGTTTTGTAAAATGTAAAACCTTGTGATTTTCTTTTGTCCGCCAACCTGTTTTGCATGCTGATTTGCCGAACTTAAATCTCACCAAACTTTCATTGTTTACAATATTATTGATTGTAATGGTTAGACAGTATCACAACAGCTGGTACAGATCTGCCACTGTTGGGAACTGATGCTGTGTGCTGCAATGGACAAATTTCATAATAATGAAAAAATTGACTGTTGCCCCTAGCAACCTAAATTTTACATTATTTATAGGTGTCAATGTCTTAAGTCACCTCTCCAAGTTTTAAAAGGATAGCATATATAAGTCATGACATTTTGAGAGACTTGTTTTGGAGTCTCTTTGTGATATAGAAGCTTCTATTTTAATTGAACTTCAAAGCATTGCTAACATACCACCATTTTCTAAGCAATATTAATACTGGGACCCCCCAAAAATGACGTGCGCCTATAATATCTTACTTGTGTACAATTTCCTGCAAGATGTTCCAGTCTTGCAATGCTTTTTCCTAGATGTGTTGGTTTAAGGGTTGAATGTGTATGCTGCTGATTTCTACATCAGTGGTGTGTACCAACTTTAATTCTGTTACAGGTCACATCTACTGATACAGTATAGTGGAGAGCTAGCCCCGGCTACTACTATTCAACCTACCACCAGAGAGTGCCGCCACTATACCATGTGATAGATTATTGAAAGGGACTGCCACCAATATAATGTTCATCTACTACACAAGGTATTGTATAAGCCTGCCATTACATGAGCTATATATATATTTGTCTGACAATGTGGAAGCAACATTACTGTAAAGGTGCTTGTTGTGTCATGGCAATGATTTCAGTCCATTTTCTAGTAAAGTATAAAGAACCAATACCTGGCCTTATCACTGCAGTCAAGATAACTCACCAGTATAGGTGGTGAAGGACATGTACTACTCTTTAATCTAGCAAGGAACTAGTGCTTAGTGATATCTGATTAAGTAGCACATGGTCAAGTTTCTTAGCAATTAGTACTAAGAGACTTGTGTTGGAGTCTCTTTGTGATATAGAAACTTCTATTTTATAATATCTTACTTGTGTGCAATTTCCTGCAAGATGTTTCAGTCTTGCAATAGTTTTTCCTAGCATTTTTACATGTGCTGGTTTAAGGGTTGAATGTGTATACTGCTGAATTCTATATCAGTGGTGTGTACCAACTTTTATTCTGTTACAGGTCACATCAAGTGGTACAGTATAGTGCCAGCCAAGGGAACCAACCTTGTCCACTACCGCACAGAAGATTAGAGGGCCAGGCCAGAGAGTGCAGCCACTATACCAATTAACAGATTGGAATTGCATAACCTGCAATATCTACTACACGAGGTATACCCGTAACATAAGCCTGTCTTCACATGAGCTATATGTTTTGTCTGACAATGTGTATCCTAAATAGACAAATATATGCCAAAGGGCAGAATATATATAATGCCACTACCTTCACATCTAATTCACACCCTAGATACATGTGTTTATTGTTGCATTATGTATATACTTGGAAATTTTAAGTTGGATTACGGATCAAAGAATAGTCCATAAGTTGTGTATCTGCAGGTATATAGACAACCTCTCTTGTTTTGATATTCCTTGTTTCACTATATATATATTTTTTAATTCTTTGATCCCTATTCCAACTAAAAGTTTTTACTTCTTCCTGTTTGTTTACTTTTTATAACTGACTAATGAACTTGTGCATACCACATCAAAAGAAAGAATGGCACCAGGCATGCTGTAATTGTGCATCTGAACACATACCCCACTGAAAAGTGTGGTGGCTATGTTCTGCCCGTCAGACAGCAATACAAATAATGAACAGTATGAGAAGTATCTCTGCAATCACTACAGAAAATATGGGTGATATGCTTATTAATAACTACCACCACAGCCACAGCAAAGGCATACTAGAAATCGTGCTCTCGGCGTTTCTATTTAATGTTCACCACGTGGCATTTTTGTAGAATTACTTCCTTAATTATCATTCTAAAAGGTAAACTACTGTATGTAGTACTTTTATGTTATAGTCGTGTCCAAGTCTTTAGTAATAGTGAGGATGGTTTTCTGAAGTCTGCCAGCATTGGCAATTATTTATGAGAGAGTTAATCACAGTGTATATTAGTGGCTGTGAATCATATGCTTCCAGTGCTTAAATAATACAACAGGTTAAATGATAGTTTTTCAGCATAGGTGATTGCAAATGCATTCTTGCAGTGGGCATTAAATAGAAACTTCAAGCAAGCAATTTCTAGCATGCCTATATAAGCAGATGACTTAACTTCAGCTCACTTTGTGATAGTAAGAAACAGTGTACAATCTGCAAAAATGGTTTATTACAGTGGAACCTCAGTTATCCGGACCCCACTTACCCGGATTCTCTGTTAACCAAACTACAGAAATGACAGCTCTGTTAGAGTAGTGACTGTTCTATTAGGGTAGTTGATAATACTGAGTATTTAAAATGCTCTTTAAGGTTATTTATACATAGTTTCAGAGATATGGACTTTTCAGACTTATGGACCACCCCCTGTCCCAAGGGGTTCGGATAACTGAGGTTCCACTGTAACTTGGTGCATGCCTCATTCCATTCCGTTCTGGCTTTTAGCACTTCCCAACAGTTTGGGTTCTATTGAATCATAATGCATCCTAATGATTGACACTGTCATGCCTGACAAAATAGATTGGTATGTTGGATCGCTGTTGATAATGATGTATTAATATATATAGATCTAGCACTCTCGATATGTCTTGAATAGTTAAATCAATATAAGTAAACTGAACCTTTACAATATCAGTTGCCACTTTCTGTCATGCTAGGGATGGGAATGGTGAACAGTGCTCAAGTTCTAGCCATGTATGATTCAAAATTTGTATTAGCAGATGTATCTTAATTGGGGGCTATCTTGCTTCTTGGGTGCAGCCAGATGGAAGTTACCAACTAGTGGGATATGTTTCAAGAGCTCTCTCTAACTCAGAAGAATCTGTTTGGCTGATACCTGGGCATGTGATCATTATATATAACACTTACCTCACCTGGAATAAGTTTTGATTATAGATCTTTACCTAGTTTTCTGGAAGCTTCACAATCTACTGCCACAAATACAATGCTTCAGAATGAACTCCAGCTTCTTTACCAAGCATTGTTGATGCTAATCTTACAGAGTATTCCAGTAAAAATGCCTAACCAGATTAAACCAGCTCAACAACAAGCTCACAACTGATGAAGACAGTTGGCCAGATAAACTTTTAGTTAGTGATGGCTTAAGTTGCTAGTAAACTGTTGGCTCAATTGCCTTTTTTCAGATGTATAGATGAATCAGAATAGTCATTCCAGCATCCTTATACAGTTGGATGTCCTTGATCAATTACACAGTGCCCACTAATTTATGGGACACAGAAGTATTGTCAGAGAGCTCAGGAGTCAGTATAGTATCATCAATTGGCAGACAATATAGTGCACAACTGTGCCAAATGTTGTAAAAACAGATACCAACCTCTAGAGGCACTGAGCATGTAATTGCTACTTTAGCTGTCTGTTAATTTTATGACTCGAATCTCCTAAATTGCTTTTAATGGTATTAGCAGAATTAGGGAGGAACCTGCCAAAGTGATTAGCCATTCCTAGGATGCATTTGTTAAAAAGTGGTGATTGTATTCAATAGCGTATTTTGTTATTGAGGCTATGCAACCCAAGTGAGTTTCAGTCAAACATTACAGCCATTCATAATGACTGTATTCCATGGTACAGCGCAAGTCATAGCACTCCAGTAGCGCTCCAATAGTTGGCATATATACCACAGTTACGCACATTATCTTGACCTGTTTATACCAGTGATGCAGCACTAGTATTGTGGTTATTGTAGCACTAGTATTGTGGTTATTGTAGCACTAGTATTGTGGTTATTGTAGCACTAGTATTGTGGTTATTGTAGCAGACTTTGAAGTTTGTGGTGGCAAAAAATCTAGTAGTGTTGTTTTTAATGTAATTACTCATTTTAGTGCTGAACACTTCAATAATTAACATTTTATGGCTGACACTTGTTAAATATAAAGTGCTTTGACACATTATACGACTCTTCCATAATGGCACTTTTTGATGTACAATGTTTAGTGACAGCCATTATTATTATTATTATTATAATACTAACTGTTTATAGTTTATTTTTATCTATTTTTATATATGGGTGTAGAATATACCAGTTATAACACAATTACTCAGGATATGGCTAAAATATATGCACAACTTTTTCAACCTCTGAAATATATGCACTCTTCCTTGAGCACACATATCCTTGTAAGCATATATACAGTAAATAATAACCTTCTCGTTGCTTTGAAGTTAGTTGTTGAACTTTGTATTAGAATACACGTCTGGTCTACTGGAACATTTGCATGTTATCTAATCCAAAACAACTACATATTTTGACTATAATTCTTGTGTAGCTAGTTATTGTTGTGATGGGTACAAAAAGTACTGTATAGTGTAATGTTCTTTGTAGTAATGTATAATGTACATTATTTGTGTTACAGTTAGCATACTACATGCTAAAAAATAGCAAATGTAATTGTATTTGTTTCTCTTTACAGCCATTACTGATATTCTCATCAATCACCTGGGAAGGCTTCAATGTACTATGATTAGTTTTTAACAGCCACCAAGAAGAACATGTACTTTAATACCATCAAGGTGATTAAAAGAGACTGTGTACTCTAATGTGAATTTTACATTGTTTGTCTAGGTACTATGGCAAATCCCACATTGACAGCGGAGCCACTTTTGCAATGTAAGTAAATGTTTGTAGTATAAACAATGTGTTTAAAAATGGTTAAGCTAAAAGTAGGGGTCTATTAATTTTGATGTTAAGTGTTTTGTATGTGGAGTTGTTGATGTACACTAGTTAGGATACCATATCAAACATAACGTAATTTGTTTAGCACATATCCTTTTACATCTGTAATTATCTAGTCTCACTCTTGTAATATTAAGCACCGTCTGATATTAAAGTATGTGACCGGATCTACAAGAATCTCATACGTTCATGCTAGCCTAATTTTACAGGAGATTGCAGTAAACACAATGGGTGGAGTATTTACAAAATCACAAAAAAAAAAAACAATCAAATTTTTAAAACGCTTTTTTCACAGTGAAGGAAGGTGATAAAGGCACAAACCTTAGTAGCATCATGATCCCCAAACTAAGAGGAGTTCCAAACTCTTTCGTATCATTACTCCCAAGGGGACGGAAGATATGAGCGTTAGTCTGGCTTGTGTTGGACGAACAGTTCATAATCTTTTTTTTCTCACGTTTTACCTTTGCCCTGGTCATAGGAAAGGCCCGGAAGACAAACTTACCCAGCAATGGATTCGCCTGTTCATGGAGAACTGGATGGTGTAATCCATGTTTATTTTCCGTATTGTCATTGTACAAGTCAATTTTTCTGTTGTTGCCACTTAGTAGTGCTGTAATTTTGAAAGTTCTTGGCTTCTAGAGCTGAAATTTCACATATAGTACATACAGTAGGACCTTAAACCCTCGAATACGTATATGAGCAGTAAAAATGATTGTAGTATTAGTATTTTGTCATCTGGTGTATGTTCTGTTAGAGTATTTGAACAGAATCCTGTATATAAAATATTAATAGGTCCATTTTGCTTAACAATTCAAAATTATCATCTAAACAAATCTTGTTGAACAATGGCACACAGGTGTTGAAGTACTTACAACTATTTTGTTAGAATACCCAATGATTGTGGTATTAGGTGATTGTTGTATTAGGGAATTTAAGGTGACTGCTTTAATAGAGTACATGGATATTCTGTTTACATCAATTGGGTCTCATTAAGATATCCCACATAAGACATATCTTGACTTTTTTGTAGTAGACTTGTTGCTATGTATAAAGCTTCTATCCTTGTGGCTTCTTCAGGAAAGATTTAAACTCATTTCACAAATATTCACCACCTCTTACTGTTCTCACTTACTTCCAGACAAGAAGGTTTGAACCCCTTGAACTTCTCAAAGCATTTGAATTTCTGCTCAGAATGTAGGTTAAAGTCCAGAGACAAATATAACATCCAGTCATTTGCTGTCCAAATAGTCTACATATCTGACCATAAATCAGTTTGCTCAGACATAGTAACTTAGCTATCAAAAGAGGGATGTAGCCTAAAGAATACAGTGTATCTGTTTCTTATGGCTTGTACTGCTAATCATAACTACCACTTGGTTGCTAGGTGACACTACATTCTAATAAACCAAGGGGGTGGCCATGAATGTACTAGGCCTACTCCCATTCAATTTGCAACAGTTGTTAGCTCACAACAACAGCCACCAATGGTGTGTACAATTGATACAAACATTGATGACATTGATTTAACTAGTACATTCTGACTCTTGATTGAAATGTCCTACCTTGTCCTACCATGACCAGTCAAGCCTGCACATGATAGGACATTATGGTGGGTCTACTGCTGAGCGATGTTTGTCTCTGCATAATGCAAGTAGTTGTCACAAAGTAATAACCTTTGCCAAAGGTTTGTGCCACATACATCAATATACCAGCTGAAGCTTCTCTTTTGATCTTCATTGGATGATGTGGTTTTCAATGACACTTACCTGTATACAAGCTTCACTAACCTTGTGATTGTATGTCAATCTTGTGATTGTATGTCAATACTTTCTGTCCACTTACTGAAGCAATTGTTTGAGGTTGACATGAGCCGGTGTCTGGTTCATTTTAGAGCCTGCTAATGTGGATGACCCAGTACCAATGTCTTTTCAGTTATTTAATAAGTTCTGTTTATTGTCTATTTTTTTGTACAACGTATCTGTCCTTCAACAAACAACTCTGTCACCATTGTGTAATGATCTTGAACTTGTCAAATGCAACAGCTGATATAGTATGGCCATCACTATGTCTCACTGGTCCTGGGGTCTCAAACTCCTTGTAGTCGCAATGTATGTTTGTTTCTCACCATGGTCAATCATCCAGTCGTGACTTTTGTGTGTCTGCTTTCAATCTCATTGTAGCAACAAACATCTCATTACCTCCCTATTCTTTGGCTCTCTTAGCACATAAATGTCCTTTGGTAGACATATACTTTTGTTTTGGGCAGTCTTGAACAAAATGTCCACCACACTGCACAGATTAGTTATTTGTATTAATATGCTGTACCAATAGCTACTATAGAACTAATTATCCAAATCATCATTACCTTTGTCTGCTAAATGCATCTCTGAATCATCATCATCTTCTCTTTAGTATCTGCTTTGTGGACAAGAAGGTCATTTGTATTTTGTAGCTGTTGATCCACTTTAAAAGTTAATTCATTTCTGGGCCAGTGACAAGTTGTCATCAGTCACTACTTGTGTCTAGTATTTTACTTATATTCAGTCATTGCAAAGGCAAACAATTAAATAGTTTTCTCTTTCCAGTACAATGTGAAGTATGCTCACTATGCAACCTGTGGTCTTGTATTCAAAAAAAACTTTTCTTCTAGCGTGTAGTGTGGTAATGAATTTATCATAGAACTGGTAGATTTCTTGTGCTTTGCATGTGCTGATCAAGAATTGCATGTCTTGTCTGAGTGTCTACTTACAGTAGCATCTTTTGTCAATAGTGTAGAAGCTATGTACTATAGTGCCTGCAAGGTAATCTTTGGAGGACACTATTTGACTAAAATTTTTATCTAAACTGACTGGTATAGCTGCTTTTAGTAACTGGAATGTAATTTGCTTTCTACCTGCAGATTGGAAGGGCTTGGTATTGTTAGTCCTGCAAGTTACTTTGTTGGTGTTACATCTCCCCTTTATTTTACAGCAGTCCAAACTTACCCAGTCAAAGTGTTGTGTTTGCAGATCAAAGCAAAACAAAACATTTTATACACCCATCCATCATCAATCTGTTGTAGATGCTCTTTTACCTTTGTTATTGCCATCCTCACATCGTGCCATAATGTTAGCCACTGAAATGGGTTCTTCCAGTTGGCTAACTACACTCCCTCTTTCTGAACATGGTTTTATTTTACACAAAGGGCCCTTTTGTAATGCTCTCTGTCTCGGATACGGCTAGCAACCACCTTCAAGCTGTGTGTGTGGCAAACAATTCTCAGTTGAGCATGCCTTTGAATGTCCTTGTGGAGGTTTACCTATAATACATCATAATGAACTAAGAGATATTTACTTGCTGGAGTTGCCAAGAACAGACCGTAATGATAAAAGAAGCGGAGTATTTCAACCATCTGTCACTTGAGTTGATTTTAATATGAGCTGGGCCATATGTCCTAAAATGATTACATGATGCCATGGATACAAACTAGATGAATTAAAAATTGGAAATTTTAAAATGGGAATAGGGATCGCAGAAAAAAGCCACAAAACAAGAAGGGATCGCTGGGGTGGTAATGTAAACCACAAATCCCTATTTTGACTCTGTCATAAACCTTTAGTTACATGCTCTGTCATTTTGAAGTGAGTAGGGATTTGTGGTTTACATTACCACCCCAGCGATCCCTTCTTGTTTTGTGGCTTTTTTCTGCAATCCCTATTCCCATTTTAAAACTTCCAATTTTTAATTCATCTAGTTTGTGTACTTTTTTACTAATCCAGTAATAGATTATGAGATTTCTTGTATTGATAATAAAGACTGTTGTGAATAGTGCAATTTTGCATTCTGCATAGCAACGCTGTCACACACATGAAACTGATCAAATTGCAATGTGCATACAGACTGAGAGTCTCCTAATATGATCTACAATTTACATTACTGGTGCCTTTAATAGCTCAGTGCAAGGATTGCAGTTATACACTTGACTGCATTATTAGAGTATTTAAGTGACTGCTCTATTAGAGTATTTAATCTGGATAACCCACCCACGTACAATAATCACGGAGCAAAAAACCACCTTGCAACAAAGTCATCAGCCCAGATTAAGATTCCTGGCCTATACTGAGTTTAATAAAGACAGATTCTATTAGCTACAAGCAACGCACACCAAAATACCTAACTTTGAGTGCGATATTGTATGGCTTCTTGAGCGTAATGGCGTTTTGGCAAGCGGTTTGGGCTGTTTCCATCTGAAAACAAAATCAAAAATAGGTCATGGACACGCACAATGATCCATTCAGCAAGCCTTGCTACTTTTTATCCCAGGATTCTCCTTGTAAACTTTGCTATGCCTGTGAAAGAATAATAATAATATTATGAATAATAAGAATAATAATAATATGAACAAACTGGCATATTTCAGTTTTGTCTGAAATACACATACTGTTTCCATTCCACTTGATACTTACTAGTGGACCTATACTCATTGCAAAGAATCACCAGAGGGTTTTGAGTTGAAGGATGCTTTTCAAGGTAGTTTTTAGGTGTGCGTTCTATTAGGGTTTTTGCAAAAAACATGGGCGATCCCTATTATGAACCCACTATCATGGTTCATGACAAGATGAACAAACAGCTGCATGTACAGTAGCTGATCACTGTGAAAGATGGCAATGCCTTCAATAGAATAAAAATCCAATACCAGAATATAATGGATATGCCAACAAGAACAAGTATAATTCCAGTGTGTGGTAGCAGACTGTAACAACGTATAGACACAACACTATAGTTTAAGGTATGTGATACAGCAGCAACAACCACACAGCAGTTATCTGCCTAAGGGCACATTTTGTGTATGTTGTGTTTATTATCTTGCATGGGATGTAATTAGCTATGGCTGTGTTTATACAGAAGTGCATGTCATTGATCTCACTCAATCCCGGTACTGAAACATTTCAAGTTGATAGCTATATATATGCAAAAGACTTCTGGGAATGCCCCTGAAAGGCTTACTGTTTGGAAGGCTTACTGTTTGGCCTGTGGGAGTTCTGTGCTCCCTCCTTGTAGTACACTTTGCTGGATTGTGAACTGTGACTTCTGTGAGTTGCACGACTGAGCTGGGCACTGGGTCCTCCTGCCGCTGCACTTTGCAGAAGTGCCTCTGGATAAAAATGATGGATATCTTCTCCATCATCCTCCCATCTCCTCTTCCTAGAAGGCTCTGCTCCTAACACCTTATCAATGACTTCTCTGACTTGATCCTCTTAGAAGTCTTATCTAAGAATGCTGGACCAAAGAGCCAGCAGGCGTGGGGCGATTATTAGAAGAAAGCTGCATTCTGGTTATACGTACTACGTACGAAATAGAAACCTTTGTATAGCTGCGAAGTGCTGCGTTGCGTGTGCATAATGAGGAAATACCAATGTTACATGAACAAATCTCACAAAATATAATTTTTGAATTTTCTACAGCATGCCTGCCTGCCTGCCTGCCTGCCTGCCTGCCTGCCTGCCTGCCTGCCTGCCTGCCTGCCTGCCTGCCTGCCTGCCTGCCTGATACCTTAACTTGATATTGACTAAGGCAAAGGGCTTGGGTTTTTTTTAAATTTTTTATTATTTTTTTAGTGTTTGATGGACAGGCGCTTTTGGCATACCACAGTACATACATCACATGCAACATGGACTTACCTTTGTCCTCCTTTGTGCTTGCTGACAGCCGAAGATGTCAATTTGTGGTAACAATATGGCTTCCCTACTTTTGTAAATGGGAACTGTTCATATTTCCAGGGTGACTGGATCAATTGCACAGGCACTTCTCCTACCAGAGGAGGGTGGAAGCGATACAAGTACTATCAAAATTTATAACAGTTAATTAGACAGTTTGCATAGTTTTGGTAAGATCAGTTCAAGATGGCGGAATCCACTACTGGTAGCGATTACGAAGTGGAGGAGTCTGATGGCGATGTGTGGACATTTATAACAGTTCTAAGCAAGGGTATTACATTTGAATATGTTGTGCCAAGCTTCCCTGTAATTCGCGCAAAACTAACGGAGGTGAAGCTACAATGGGTGAACTGTGGAGGAGACCTAGAAGTATTTGATGGTTTTACTTGTGATTGTGCAGCATTAGACCACACTCTACCTGCTACCCTTAAAATACCATTTAGTTATGATCATGCCTTTATAATTGAGGTGTGTTACATTTCATGTTATAATTATATGGACATAACTGTTTAAATTTTAGGCCAGTGAATTCTCTTGATCTGCTGTAGATGTTTCTGAGTATAACTTGTTTGGAGGTGACAAGGTTTTTTGTCTTGTGGAACTGGATTTGGGTGGGAGACTCAAGTACAACACCATCTGTCAGTAGTTCAACATATAGTTCAGAATCACCACTTGATGACAGCAGCTCAGAAGATGATGCAATTCCTGCAATTACTCATACAGTTATTTTTAAGTGTATTGGGGTCACTAAGGAAAGAGGTACCAGGATACATTGAAATATGCAAGGAAGAAACTAGACGATGGTATCAAACTGCCAGTCAAGCTTCAACCTGAACCAGACAATAAACGTGACTCCAAGGCAATTGCTTTCATGTGTCAAGATAATTCAGGCTGGCAACGAATCAGTTATGTTGTCAGTGAGATAACAGATGAGGTACACCGTGCAATTAATGATGGAAAGATACTAGATGTATCATTTGACTATATCAAGTACCATATCCACTTCAGTACTCCTGGCTGGTATACTGGTATTCGTATCACTCTAAATGGTGACTGGTCACTTAGTGTACAAAGGAGCCGTGCTACATCTTATTCAGTTTAATTTACAATTGTATCAGTATTATTCAAGTTCAATTCTGATGTGTCATAGCATATGAATGTTCATGAGTGCATGGGTTGTGTGTAACAAGAGGAGGAGGGAGATTTACTGGGATATTGTGGAACTGTGCTCGAATGGAAGAGTCACCACGAACAGAAAAAGTTATTCTATTATTTTCCCCAAGTAGTTCAAATCGAGGCAACTTCTTCAATTTTGCCTTCACTGGTTGGACACTAAATTCTGGCATCAAGTCTTCATAATAGCAGCTGTGTTTGGACGTATGATAGTAATAGGGGAGTTCAGGGTCCATTCTCTTTAAAAACTCCTCGGTTACTTTTCGCCAACCATAAAACACCTAAAATGCAATATTATTGTGAATAGTAACCCAACCAGTGACATACCTCTTTCAATGTAAAGTCCTTCCCAACACAATCACACAACAGACTAAAGAAACATTCAACATCGTCTGTGGTACTTGCTCGAGGATGTTCAGTAGGCAAGCCGTGTTCAGAATTAAACTGCTTTCTCCACTCTCTGGACTCAATGTTAGCCACAACAGCTACAAGTGTCTCCCTACTGAATCCTCTGACTCCACTGACACTGCTTAGATATATAATGTGATACAGGTAGTTCTGTTGGACTGTATTTGTAGATGAATTGCTTACTGGTTAACTTCTAACAAACTAAAATCTCTTAAGCCATCTTCTTTATGCCATGGCATAAGATCATCCAGGATATAGTTTAGTAATCCAGCATTTAACTCGCTTCCCTGATCATTGGTTAGTCCTCTCTCATCACAAGCTCGCCTCCAATTTCGTACATGCTTGAGGTATTCTGCTTCATGATGATACCCCTTATTCTCCATCCATAATACAAGACCTGGACTAAACAACCATTCAGCGTCCTCCACACTTTGTTTGCAGATTCCAGACAATGCAGGATATGTACGTCCTGCTGCTGTGTCATGTAGTGCCACCTCAAATCTTTCTAGGCAAATGTTATGTGAGCCACCATGCCTAAGACTGTGTCCAATACGCTGAAATACAGTATCACTCATCAAAATACAGCCATAATTTTGTAAAGTGTTTACCTTAAAAACATGAGCTTCATCTTCTTGCTCACAAAATCTGGTTTGTGTGACTGGATGGATCTCGGGTACATGTAAATGCTTTTTGAAAGATATGCCTTGTGCATTGAAAACTTCTATTTGGTATTTATATTCCATTTGTGCCAGAATGGAGTGAAGCTTCTCAGCTCTTTTCTCATGCTTTCCTGAATACAGAATTTACAACATACGAAATACACTTAAGTACTGCACCTTCAATCCAACTGTGAATAGTATAGCCAGGAGGAACTGTTCTCAGCCACAGTCTTTCAATACCATCATCAACAGTGGTTCCTTGAGCATGCCAACTGTCAATTTCACCAAGTAATTCAGCACTGATGGCAGGATTGCACAGCTCAGCAGATATGTTCCTTCTTTGCTGCCTGCATTGATATTATATTTTATACAATATTTTCTTTTATAATGTTATGCTAACACTCTTTTAACCAACTGTCTACCTTGTATATTGAATACACATACGTAGTTGTTCAATGAATGATTAATAAAGACTTACAAACAACAGTAACCATCTTGATCATTTTTTGGAAACCCATGCATGAGAATATTGCTCTTGAATCAGCACGAATTTGGAAAACTGAGAGTGGCCGTGTATTCCCTTTTGTTCGAAGTGAGTTACACTCTCCGTCTGTTGTGAATCCTAGAAGTATATACAAATGCAAAAATTTTCTGCATGTAAGATTTAAGTACATACCTGCAACATTCATTTTTTGTTTGACCATTTCAGTAATGGTTTTATTGGCAAGTTCACGAATGTTAGCATCACTCACTCCTACATACGGGATACACCGTACAGGGAGAGCATAGGGCTTTCTCCTGCAGTCTTCAGTACTGATAATGAAGGCTAAGATGTGTGTGGCTGGAGTGTGCTGATGTCATCTGACATCCTTAATGAAGCTAACTAATTTGTGGTGGAATGAGCACAACTGGGATGGTATGTTATCTTCAGCACATTCTTCTACTTTGTTTATCAAAGAGGTAGTGTCCCTATGCAACTGCCTTCCGTTTTCATTTAGATCAGTTAATTCCTTGACCTTCCATGACAGAATAATCAGATCTTTCTCTTTTTGCACATGAGACTGAAGTTTCTCTGAGTATGCATTGTTGAACTTGATTATCTCTACAAGGGATAACACATAGTAACAAATGGTAGTGAAACTGCAACCAAATACGAGACTGCAGGAATTGTAAATCCTTGTTTATTGTGTCCAAGACATTGGCAAGTTCCTGTACCACATTGTCTCCGTGTAAACCAATATTCTCTGCAGTCTCCAGTCATTTTCTGTAGTCCTTGTATGTTTCTAGTAGCAAGCCATCACCCAGATCCACATCACCACTCCACTCAAGCCTAGAAATTCTTTTAACCCTTTATTTATGTCACAGCCATCAGCCTTTAGCCACCACCAAGCATTTGGGTTATGCTGAACTGCTTCGTCTAGAACATTCAACTATAAAAAATTATGAAGTTTTCACAACATATAGCCACATGAGCATGTAGTTTAGGCATATACCTGTATCTGAGGATCTAGTGTTGTTCTACATGTAGTTATAATAGACCTCCTCTCAGAAATTGCTGGTACATTGACTAGAGCCTATAAATGTACCATATCACATAGTAGCAATATCATTGTTGAAACACTGCCATACTTCCATGGTCCTTTGCTTGCATGGTACAGAAGTAGTTGCTCCTTTGAAGAACTTCCTCTGCTCTAGTTGCACACCATATAGGTCCATGATGTAGTTTGACCCATTTTTCACCGAAGTTACAGTACATGGTCTGCAACCATTGACGGTAATCAGTTGGACAAGTGACCTAATGGTACAGTTGATATTAACCAATTTATGCCTGCTGTAAGTTGTCAAAGGCAAAAAACTGAGCTGCATATTCCACCAGACCCATAGGCATGTGTGTAATGGGAAACCTTGAGTCTTTATTATACTTGTGGTTAGTTAGTACCATTATAATGTGTGTTCTTGGATGTAAGACACAGTATCATTTTAATTGTTCCTACCTACACAGGTTTATGACTCATGCCACCATATGTCGGAACAATCAAGTGATCTACTGGGATCATACAATGTAAGTTTTATAACATCCAGGTAATTGCATGAATCTTTCTTGATGTGTATTTTCTTGCACTACAATACGATAGTACTATATATTAGGAATCATAGAAGTTTGGACATTCTCACTAACCAGAAACCAGCCTTACAATACCTTCATGCTGTCTTGGTGGTATAGTCAAGCCCAAAAGTTCCTTCAATGCAACCAAAAATGCTTCCAATAAGTTACTACAAATTCTACGCTTTCTATTAGGTAAAATTTTCTGCTTGCATACTTACTAATTCCTTCAGACAACTTCATTTCTCAGCAAGTAATCATAAGGCACACATTTAGATGTTACGGCAAGACTATGGCTATTTATTCTTTTGAGGCAGCATGTGAGGGGCTATCACCAGTCATAATGCATATATATTAAGTCTAGATCCAGTTTTCTTGACTGTGTGACTTTAAGGGTTACTCTTTTAAATGAATCTATAAAAAAGGCATTAAAAACCTTAGAATACTTAACTACGTAAGTTTTAAAATAATCTGCTACCTGCAGTTATCTACTGTATCTTGTGTGCAATTTCCTGCAAGATTTTTGCTAGGCTTATAACTATCAACAGGTTGTAACATACTAACCCTGGCTGGTATTTCATTGCTTAAAGCATGTCAGTACACGCATTCTATTCAGCATTTTAATTCCCTCCATGATGCCTTTTTAGAAGCATTTTGTTAAAATGGGTATGTTGGTTTAAGGGTTGAATGCTAAATTCTACATCAATGTATAAAGATGTGTGCCAACTTTTATTTTATTACAGATCTCATCTACTGTTACTGTATCTCACTATAAAGTGCCCAGTCACTACTGTAGAAGAAATTTCCTATCACCAGAGAGTGCCACTACTGTACTAGAAATTTCCTGTTACCAGAGAGTGCAGCCACTACAGATTGGAAGGGCCACCATCTACTACACAAGGTATTGTATAAGCTGCCATCATGTGAGCTATATATTTGTCTCCTAAATGAGTTAGACAAATATATACCTCACACTTAAAGGGCGGAAAATACATATATAATGTCACACCACCTTCACATCTGAATACAAAAATAAAGGGTAGCCACCTGCATATGTACATGCATAAAGTAACATGAAATGGGAATGCCACCCATGGCCACGCAACATGTATAGTGTATAAATATGAGTTATCACTCATGGCCATCCAACATGTATAATGTATAAAGGGAATGCCACCCATGGCCACGCAACATATATAGTGAGTTATCACTCATGGCCATCCAACATGTATAATGTATAAAGGGAATGCCACCCATGGCCACGCAACATATATAGTGAGTTATCACTCATGGCCATCCAACATGTATAATGTATAAAGGGAATGCCACCCATGGCCACGCAACATATATAGTGTATAAATATGAGTTATCACCCATGGCCATCCAACATGTATAATGTATAAAGGGAATGCCACCCATGGCCACGCAACATATATAGTGAGTTATCACTCATGGCCATCCAACATGTATAATGTATAAAGGGAATGCCACCCATGGCCACGCAACATGTATAGTGTATAAATATGAGTTATCACTCATGGCCATCCAACATGTATAATGTATAAAGAGAATGCCACCCATGGCCACCCAACATGTATAGTGTATAAAATATGAGTTATCATCCATGGCCATCCAACATATATAGTGTATAAACCTCTGACCAACGGTATAAGTATGTTACATGATATGTATATATTTCATAAGTGTACAGCACATACACACACAAAAACAAACAAGTCTAACATCTTACTCTGCAACTGGATGAAGGGCCCAGTAGTAGAGGACAGTCTTTGCATTATATCTCCAAAGGATCGAATATGGAGAATTATTGGATCAATATTGTAATATTTCATAAGTTATAATAAACTTGCCGTATAGTATATAAAATGTAAATTAGCTGCTAAATATATCAAAAGGGACAATATAGATCATCATTGTAACCTCAGGCAAATATGTCCTGTGTGATCCTCTACTTCATGTAGTCGCCACCCAACCGATATAATAATGCACAAACTGCAGTGTACGTACCATTCAATATGGCTCCCACCTTTATCATGCCACTAACCAAAGTTTATTAAACTAACATTAATCATAAACTATAAAAATACTGTCATATCATTAGCTCCCACCTGGGACAACTAATGAATGATTATGGACCATGTATATTGCTAGCAGCAAGTAATACTTGTCTGCTTAATTATTGCCCAACTATATAAACTTCTTATTATAGGTGGACTATCACTGTGACAACTGCATTTATTCCTTTTGAATGTAATAATTGTGGTATAAAATAGATGATATACCTATATAAACAAAATGTTCATTACACTGAAGTACCCAGGTTTGCAGATAGCCTTTGGACTTAACCCACCAAACACAAACCTTGTCACCACCAGCCAACTACCTTGTGTTTTGCCACCATCCCTGTTTTGCCACCACCTTCAGTTGTCCGTTACCCCAACCCAGACCCCATAACTAACAGAGAAAAACATTTCATTATGTGGATTACACTAAATATGAGCTCAAGTCTACATTAAGCAGTATACACTGCATGGATCCAACATTGACACACATTTAAAGTTGTGGTACTGATTTTAATTCTGTCATGTAAGATCATCATCCCACCATAGTATAGTGATATTGCTGATCAAGTGTTGGGAAGTTTATAGTTTTAAGTACAGATCAGTACCAAACATTACCCTTAGTGTACTGCGTCCCAATCTTAAATCCTCACTTGGCAAAAGACAGAATAGATGCAGGACTATAATGGAGTGATTTACGAAAAAAACAATCTCACTTACTAGATTAACACTGGAGAGAAAGTGGATATAGACATGGTCAAAGATCTTTGGCCTATTATCATTTATTAACAACCTTAACTTGCTACACTACAATTGACAATTTGATGGTAACAACTATAATAGTATTTGGCTCCCACCTGCATGGGTCAAAAGTGATCATTGACCACAGGCCAATTATTCATGTCCTGTATACCACTACTACCAGCAAGTGAAACTCTGCTCTGCAAGCTGGCATGCAATTATTGTACAAATTCCTTACATAAATAAATCACTGCAGAACCTTCTGCGGTGTATACACATAGCTGTGTACTAAACCAAAAGGGGTTATTGAAACTTTACTTAACAATAGTTTGCTTTCAACTCCCACCAGCCAAAGCATGTTTTGTTACAAGTAATATAAGTAGTTATTACAACCTTACAACCTATTGTTAATAGTATTAATCATGTAGTGTTTCAGATGGTAGCATCACTACCTTGAGTTGTACTGTTGAGTAACAACAGGTTTTTACAAGACTACTCTCCATATATTTGCTGTGACTTTTTACCTTAAGGTGCTTAATACATGTACATGTCTGTAGCTGTGTATATACCTCTAGGTCAGTAATGATATGCTCAGGTAAACATTATATGCTGCAATTAATAATGGTTATGTTCCTTATAAGGAGCGTAATGTTTGTAAAAAATGTTATGTATCCTTGGTATTAAACAATCAAATGATAGCAGTTACTTAATTTTACTGCACAAACTGTATATATTGTATTATGGTCTCACCGTACAATCAAATCAGCTTGTCGAAATCTTTAAAAAAAAAAGAAATACAAAGACCTGCATCCCACAGTATACATCATCATTATTGACAATACAACAAATGTATTAAAGATTTGTGACAATAATGTTACGTCAACAATATGTGGATATCCATCATTACAACATAAATTATACTTGCAACAAAGCAGCTGGTCCAGATGGAATTCCTCCTAGATTATTGAATGAAACAGTGTACGAAATAACATTACTGCTCACCTTCATTGATCTTTCAGTCTTTACACCAAGGAAAATTCCATTAAGATTGAAAAGCAGCACTAATCATGGCATTCTACAAATAAAATAAATAGAGCAGATCCTTGTGGGAACACATCATTTGTATTTCTTTATTTATACTCACTAGTCCAACCGCAACATCCAGAACACAAATTAAACATGCTTTTCACACGGATCCAAAACAATTGATAAAGTTTCCCATTGAAAATTGTGTACTGGATACCACTTTACTTTTATACTGGATAGAGACAAACTGTTTAGTCAGTTCTACTTGAAGGCAAAACACCGTTACTAGCACCACTTCTATTCCTCATCTGTGTAAATGATATATCATGTCAATGACATGTGGTTGTTCAGAATAATTAGCACTGAAGCCAATACCACCTGCCATCAGAAATAATTTTCTCAATTTAAAGAAGTGGGCAAATAAAGTTTAATCCCTCTAAATGTATCCATTTACCTATAAAAGAAAAAAAAAGACCATAAACATCAATCCATGGTCAGTGGATACAGCAAAATACATCTGATTGATGAGGACTTGTCTTGGCAAAGCCATTCCTACATTCATTGGAAAATGTGAAGATGGTTTATCCTCATACCTATTCTCTGTGAACTAATTTGCATATATAATTATTTGTGTACTTATACTCTTTTAATCAGTTCTACACAGTAAATTACTATACAACTCAATTCATAAAGGCACTCATAGTAGTCATACTCTGGATCTTGTGGTTTCAGTCATACCAGAAATGTTTGATTACAAGGCTAAAATGCAGAGGTGCCTTTGACAGACTAAGGAATCATCACTTCCAACAGAAATTCTATAACTGTTGAGACAAACTGAGTAGACTTTGAACACTATTACACAGGGAATGAATGAATTATATTCCTCAAAACAAGTTCACTCATCTAATCAGATTCCTTAAGGTTGAATTGTCAAATTGAAGACCACAGACTCCTAGTGCTAGGGAATCTCATTGTAAAATTGAAGAATTTGAGCAGTTCATGTAGTAATTATCAGTTCCAACTATTTATCAGTTCTAACAGCAACACTTCTAAAATATTTCAAAATATATCACAAGCCGAAAAAAGAGATCATGTTGGTGTCATCTGATAATGGTAAACCTCTAACTGACAACTTTGACAAAGCAGTTGTCAATATCCAATTAGTTGCTTTCAGCATTCACAAATGAAAATGTAAATTCTCATTAAATGACTTAAATACACCAGACCTAGCAAGTCTCCTGGTCTAGATGGTATTCCACCAGTCATGTTAAGACACTGCATGTGATGCAGAAATTACACTTCTGTTAATCTTTGCTCAACCCATGTCAACACACTTGCTAACTACAACAAATAAGTCAGTAATTGGATAGATTGCTACAGCCTTTCTTCTAGGAAACTGGTGGTGTAGGAAAACTGGTGGTGTAACCTTAGCAGTATGGAGCACATTATTCACCACTCAGATATGAAGCATCTTCAATTTTAAAGCAATATCTGCATGGAATTATGCAGGTTCAAGAGTCTGACTGTCACCTATCATCCTACAGCATCCTGAACCAAATAATTAAATTTTGCTGACACAGAAAGTATAGAGTGTTGTATTTAAAAAAACATGTTCTACATGGCTGTCAGCATCAGCGTAATCTGGAGTCCCCCAAAGCACATCACTCTCCCACTTAATGTACATTAAATTGATTGCCATTTACAAACAGGCAACAGCATATTTTGTAGCCTTGCAAGACCAACACTAGACCATGCAAGTTCCACATACAAATATATGTAACTTTTTCCAGAATGGTTCAAGTTTGATCTCTAAGCTACATTTCTTGAAGATGCAGGTGTCAATGTTATGTCATTATGGATACAAGAATGACTGTATGTATTGAGTTCTCATATCTCAACTATTGTACAGCTTGGTAGTTGTTTTGTGGCAACTATAAACATAATATTGTGAACTATATTGTGAATCAGATTACACAATGAAAGGTCTGACTAAGCTGAGTCAATTTTACTATCTCATTAGATCACTACCAAGCTATCTGATTGACTGTTTGAGTTATACCACAGTTTAAAGTTGATCAAGTGGCTAATTATAACAACAGCATACGTTGATCATGTTTTGTGGGTTTTGTGTGTGTATCAAGAGTGTTCCTGTGAATTTCCATGACATGTCAAGTCTGTAGTTTTGTGCATGGTTATTCTAAAGAATAGTTCATGTGTGTTTCATCATTGTATGTTATCACCTCCAGCCATATATAGCCATGAGCACCTAGCAATATTTTTCTTTATCTAACCAGTAGTCTGTGAAAAGTTCTCAGAAAACTAATTCATAGCCACTTGCACACATACACAGATGCACATATGCAGTGCACCTTTACCCAGCATTTATATTATGGCACAACACAGATACAGTGCAACACTGTTCACACTGATACAGTTTCCTTGGCATTATCTATACCTGTGCATCTTTGCTTGCAAACCTGAATATGCAATTATACACATGCACACACATACACATACGCAACACACTTAAATCTTGCATCATGACTACAGGACTTCTTCTGTAAATACTTTCAAGGTGACCATACAATGAATTATTTAATGGCACTGACTGCTTTGGAAAATTAGTCTCTTAATACTTAATAACTTTACCACGGTGTTATTCATTCAAAACCTAGGAATGGTTTTCCAGTCTCTGTGATTTTTCATTTTAATTATACTGCAGAAAAGACAAATGTTTGTCCCTGCTATGTTAACCATTTAGGATATGCTTAGTTATGAGCAATAGCTCATACAATGAATATGGCAAGAGTTTGCTTAGTGCAACTATGAGATGCTGCCAAAGGACGTAATTCTACCCAATTGGCAAGCTAAATGCACATATGCATTCACTATACAAACACAACACTTATCGTACACAGGATACACTGATCAAATGATAACTCCAGGGAGTAAGGTTGGTACTTTTCCCAAATGCATACACAAATGTTACATTCTTGGAAAGCACTACAATGGTCAAGCCAGATATGTATGCATGCATGCATGCACACACGCACATACACACACACACGCACACACACTTGAACTGGAACTGAATTTGAAACCAGACATCCTGGGATGATGCTGTCCAACAGAGGATGTGTCCTCTTTGTCAACGACGAAGACAGGTGGTAGTACATCTGTGCCTTATAATGTCTTGCTTCCTTTGAAACAATCAATGGCAGGTGGTACATATAAATGGTTTATTCAAAGGTAGAGCCATCACATGCTGATCAAGTCCTTCATTGCAAAAAATGCTCCATCTGGTATGATGTCGGGCTACTTTATACCAAGTTGACTCATCTACTCAATACTTCTTCATATCCTGACAGACCTGTCCCACCAATGGTGCTTAATTGACATCATGAGCAGGGTGCTTCTGAGGGTTTGTTCAAAGGTGGAGCCATCACATGCTGATCAAGTCCTTCATTGCAATAAATTCTCCATCTGGTATGATGTCGGGCTACTTTATATCAAGATGACTCATCTACTCAATACTTCTTCATATCCTGACAGACCTTGTCTCACCAACGGAGCTTAATTGACATCATGAGCAGGGTGCTTCTGAGGGAGCCAACCAAACAATAGCTTCTTGGGTTGCCTTATGTCAGGCATTTGGACAACATGTCCTAACCATCTCGATATATACGATGTTAACACTTCACCAATAGACTCAATCATTCCAAATCTGCCAGCTAGCTCAACAATAGTGAGGTACTCCTTTAGGTCTACTAATACCCAAAATGCAACGTATACATCTCCAGTGAAACCTACCCAACTTACTAACCAACTCTAGGGTGGGGCCCATGTTTCAGCACCATAAAACAACACTTCCAATACAACATATCTTTACACTGTTCTCTTAGTCTCCAGTGTGAAATCTGATGCAGTAAACAAGACTGCCGAATGCTCTGGAAGCTTGTGCAATCCTACAACTAACCTCACCAGCTACTCCACCACATGTTTCAACCAATGATGCCAAGTGCTTAAACTGATTAATCACTTCGACTACATACCATCCAATACTAATGGAACCAAGTCATATTCAGTGAGACCAATCCCAGCAACTAGCAGCTTTGTCTTAGTAATCTCACCAGCTACTTTGTGTATCCTAGCAGCCATGACCAGATCCTCTCTACAAGAACATACCAGCACACACACACACACACACACACACACACATGCTAAGGACAAGTTGGTGCACAAAAGCAAAATTGGCAAGGTTGCATGACCTTTCCCAAGTGCATAAAGAAACAGAACAAGATGTTTATTCCAACAATTGGCAAGATCATATACCTTGTCTAAATTCACGCATGTACGTACTGTACAACATATCAATTAAATGGAAACTACAAAAGATTATTCTTACATTCTAAGCAAATGGCAAGGTTGCTCTTCCTTGCTCAGGTCCGTGAGGAACAATACATAATTATGCTAATATAACTTGGAAACCACATGTACAAAATATGTACGACATGCATCAATTAAATGGAAATATGTACTATTGTCTCCAAGCAATTAGCAAGATCAAGGTACATACTCAAGTGCATATACACGTACACACGTGCAAACACAAGACAAACTGGCTGTGCAAAGAGATTACCACACAATTAAGATATGGACATATGCACATACACACATGCAAACACAAGACAAACTGGCTGTTGAAAGAGATTACCACACAATTAAGATATGGTTTTGCCAAATGTGTCAGCTTTTTTTATACATCAAGGCACAATCTATTGATGTACATATACATGTAAATTAATTGCTCCATGGTTACTTGGAAAAAAAAAAAAAAGAAAAAAAAAAAAAAAAAAAAAAGGTGATGCATTATGTGGTGTTGTACATAAGAGCTTATTTTATTAGAGTTATCTTGTACAGAACTACAGACTTGGTTTGTGGTGGAGGTTTATAGTAAATGCTTTTTGTTGCATTTCACGATTTCTCACTCGATATGTTCACGATTTGCTTATAGTAATCAGAGGATGGTTACAAGTGTACAATGTCAATGTTAACACTAAAGGCATAATGACTGGAGACTGGACATACCTGCTAAAATGTAACAGATATCCAGCTTTTCCATCCATGGTTACTTGGAAAAAAAAACAAAACATTATGTGGTGTTGTACATAAGAGCTTATTTTATTAGAGTTATCTTGTACAGAGCTACAGACTTGGTTTGTGGTGGAGTCACGATTTCTCACTCGATATGTTCACGATTTGCTTATAGTAATCAGAGGATGGTTACAAGTATACAATGTCAATGTTAACAATAAAGGCATAAAGACTGGACATACCTGCCAAAATGTAACAGATATCCAGCTTTTCCATCTTTAGATTAATTGAAACCTGAAGATATTCAAGGTTTGTCCATCTTTAGATTAACCTGAAGATGTCATGTTTTTACATCTTTATATAATCAGAAGATTTTGGAGTAAAACCTAACAAGAAATTCTGATTATACCTGCTGGAAATGTGGAGTTTCTTGGATTGAAATGTCAATACAGAGTAGAGAACAAAACAAATTATTTGATGCAAATCAAAGGTAAGGATTTTGTGTTAGTAGTAGATGTGAATTCAACTGTTGCTATTTTGATATAGATTATTTCAGAACTAACAGGCACAAGCTAAGTGAAACAGAATGTGTCAGTCATCATACATCAATGACAAGTAGTTTCAACCCACTTGTAGGTGCGTAATAATATAAACCATGTATACATTCCATGTTGTGTGATGAATATTCACTGTTATATTAACTTGTGTTAACTGTAATACATAATTTTTGTTACAGGTGGACTTGTATTACAACAAACATTTGGAAGTTGAGCAACTAGGATGAAGGATCACACAGACATGATCCATTGCCAGCAATACCTGCTAAATTTCTCAAAGGTGTTTGATACAGTTTCTCACCAACACCTATATTACAAGTTGCATCATTATGGCATTAGAGGCAACCTTCTAGAATGTTTAAAGCAGTTTCTTTCAGAGAGACATCAATGGGTAATAGTAAACATTGATCCTGTTGATGTAACATCTGGGATCCAACAGGACACTGTGCTGGCTCCTTACGATTCATAAATGACTTACCTAATAATATCATCTCATCGGTCAGACTATATATATGCTGATGATGTCATTCTTTACAGACCCATTCAGAAGAAGAAGACTGTCACTTCTCCTGCAGGACCCACACACACTAGAAAAGTGTGCAACCAAGTCATTTAACATAATCCTATCCGTTTTCAATACATTTTACACAATTAAGTTATAGTGAAATAGAACACACAAAATACTCGGACATAGTTATTGATTCCAAACTATCATGGTCACAACATATTTGAGAAGTTACCAATAAAGCTAACAAAATTTTCTACAATGCAACCTCTAGGATTTTCCAGTATCTGTCAAGGCCAACTGCTATATATATAGTCTCCAATTTTGGAGTATGCTTGGGCACCACACATGCAAAAGGATATATCTAGCACTGAGTCAGTATACAGAGATGTGTTGTAAGGTTTCATTATTCCTACCACTCAAGTGTTACAGAAATACTAAACTGGCCAACTCTACTATGCTGATGAGACCAACTAAAACTATTACTATGTTAATAATTCTGACATACCTGACACCAGTTACATCTACTTATCACCTGCAGGGTCACGCATTGAAGTTTCAGCAGCCAACCACTCTTCCAATGCAGTTTGGTGTATTCACATCACTTAAGGGAATAGTGAGCATTTTTAAATTAGACAACTATGTAGCTATAGGTAATGAATTATTGTTATAATTAAAGTAGTAAAAACAAAAGTGAAAAATAATATCAGCTGTCAACCTAGAGGATATGTATCAGCTGTTAACTGAATTTTTGAATGATTTAACACCTTAAGATATGAGGTGAGAATTTCATGAGGTGGGAAATTCAATCAAACAATACAAAATAAAATACTTGGTCTGTGGCTATCAAATATAAGGTGGGAGCCATATTCCTTTCTACTGCTGGTATTTTATGCAGAATTATGTGGGAGCAAGACAGTAATTTTGAAATTAAAGTACGTTTACTGAATTTTCAAATGATTTAACACCTCAAGATATGAGGTGAGAATTTCATAAGGTGGGAAATCCAATCAAATACTTAGTCAGTGGCTATCAAACAAGGTGGGAACCATATTTGTATTGTGAAAACTTTAAAGGCATAAATGCAACTCAATTTAAGAGTAATTTTTTCAATTCTAAAGAATTCAATGGTGAAGTGGCTATAAATCATTCATCTCCTCCTGGTAAACAAATAGTTGATGGCTGCTAAACAACAGGTGAAGGCAAGCCTGCAGCTATGTATTATTCATAAACACAAACTAAACTGGATCAATAGATTAGCTATTTGGTGGCTAAACTGGTGGCAGGTGGTGACAAGCAAAACTTATCAGAATTATGAATCAATTTAGACACTGAAGCAAATGCTATCAAAGTTGTGGTAACCATAGTTTGGTGGCTTTAAAGCAGGAATAAGTCTGTCAAACAGACGAAATACAATATTTAAATAGTGGCTACAGTTTTTTTATAGTTGTGGTGATCTCTTCCAAACTGGTCATACAAGTATCAAATTGATGGCTATTATACACAAGTGGTAGCAGCTAGCTATTATTCAACAGGTGGTGACAAGCAAAAACTTAGAAAAACCATTATACAGTTAATAATTGTGGTGGCACAAGCAAGACCTACTGGTATTAGCAATCCTTACAAACAGGTGGCTATTTTTCAGTTGTGGCATACACTAAGAATTGGCTACAGCTTATATATTATGCAAATTTATATGTATGTGGTGGCAAGGCTGAACCTAACAACATTCCAATGTTAATGGTAGTGGAAACCATAATTCCTAACAAGCAGGTGGTTATACAATTTCAAACTATTTTATAAAGACTTACAATTTTAACAGTGGTGGCACAAGCAACAGCTACCAATTCATTCCAATGTTAATGGTAGTGGCAATCCTAATTCCTAACAAGCAGGTGGCTATACAATTTCAAACTATTTTATAAAGGTTACAATTTTAACAATGGTGGCACAAGCAACAGCTACCAATTCATTCCAATGCTAATGGTAGTGGCAATCCTAATTCCTAACAAGCAGGTGGCTGTACAATTTCAAACTATTTTATAAAGATTACAATTTTAACAATGGTGGCACAAGCAACAGCTACCAATTCATTCCAATGCTAATGGTAGTGACAATCCTAATTCCTAACAAGCAGGTGGCTATACAATTTCAAACTATTTTATAAAGGTTATAATTTTAACAATGGTGGCACAAGCAACACCTACCAATTCATTCCAATGTTAATGGTAGTGGCAATCCTAATTCCTAACAAGCAGGTGGCTATACAATTTCAAACTATTTTATAAAGGTTACAATTTTAACAATGGTGGCACAAGCAACAGCTACCAATTCATTCCAATGCTAATGGTAGTGGCAATCCTAATTCCTAACAAGCAGGTGGCTATACAATTTCAAACTATTTTATAAAGGTTACAATTTTAACAATGGTGGCACAAGCAACAGCTACCAATTCATTCCAATGCTAATGGTAGTGGCAATCCTAATTCCTAACAAGCAGGTGGCTATACAATTTCAAACTATTTTATAAAGATTACAATTTTAACAATGGTGGCACAAGCAACAGCTACCAATTCATTCCAATGCTAATGGTAGTGGCAATCCTAATTCCTAACAAGCAGGTGGCTGTACAATTTCAAAGTATTTTATAAAGGTTACAATTTTAACAATGGTGGCACAAGCAACAGCTACCAATTCATTCCAATGCTAATGGTAGTGACAATCCTAATTCCTAACAAGCAGGTGGCTATACAATTTCAAACTATTTTATAAAGGTTACAATTTTAACAATGGTGGCACAAGCAACAGCTACCAATTCATTCCAATGCTAATGGTAGTGGCAATCCTAATTCCTAACAAGCAGGTGGCTATACAATTTCAAACTATTTTATAAAGGTTATAATTTTAACAATGGTGGCACAAGCAACAGCTACCAATTCATTCCAATGCTAATGGTAGTGGCAATCCTAATTCCTAACAAACAGGTGGCTGTACAATTTCAAACTATTTTATAAAGATTTCAAACTATTTTATAAAGGTTACAATTTTAACAATGGTGGCACAAGCAACAGCTACCAATTCATTCCAATGCTAATGGTAGTGGCAATCCTAATTCCTAACAAACAGGTGGCTATACAATTTCAAAGTGGCAATCCTAATTCCTAACAAGCAGGTGGCTGTACAATTTCAAACTATTTTATAAAGGTTACAATTTTAACAATGGTGGCACAAGCAACAGCTACCAATTCATTCCAATGTTAATGGTAGTGGCAATCCTAATTCCTAACAAGCAGGTGGCTATACAATTTCAAACTATTTTATAAAGGTTACAATTTTAACAATGGTGGCACAAGCAAGAACTACCGATTCATTCCAATTTTAATGGTAGTGACAATCCTAATTCCTAACAGGCAGGTGGCTGCACAATTTCGAACTGTTTTATTAAGGCTTACAATTTTAGCAATGGTGGCACAAACAAGAGCTACCGATTCATTCCAATGTTAATGGTAGTGGCAATCCTAATTCCTAACAAGCAGGTGGCTATACAATTTTATGAAGGCTTGCAATTTTAACAATGGTGGCACAAGCAAGAACCACCGATTCATTCCAATGTTAATGGTAGCGGCAATCCTAATTCCTAACAAGCAGGTGGCTGTACAATTTTATAAAGGCTTGCAATTTTAACAATGGTGGCACAAGCAAGAACCACCGATTCATTCCAATGTTAATGGTAGCGGCAATCCTAATTCCTAACAAGCAGGTGGCTATACAATTTCAAACTATTTTATAAAGGTTACAATTTTAACAATGGTGGCACAAGCAAGAACTACCGATTCATTCCAATTTTAATGGTAGTGACAATCCTAATTCCTAACAGGCAGGTGGCTGCACAATTTCGAACTGTTTTATTAAGGCTTACAATTTTAACAATGGTGGCACAAACAAGAGTTACCGATTCATTCCAATGTTAATGGTAGTGGCAATCCTAATTCCTAACAAGCAGGTGGCTATACAATTTTATGAAGGCTTGCAATTTTAACAATGGTGGCACAAGCAAGAACCACCGATTCATTCCAATGTTAATGGTAGCGGCAATCCTAATTCCTAACAAGCAGGTGGCTGTACAATTTTATAAAGGCTTGCAATTTTAACAATGGTGGCACAAGCAAGAACCACCGATTCATTCCAATGTTAATGGTAGCGGCAATCCTAATTCCTAACAAGCAGGTGGCTGCACAATTTCGAACTATTTTATAAAGGTTACAATTTTAACAATGGTGGCACAAGCAACGGCTACCAATTCATTCCAACATTAATGGTAGAGACAATCCTAATTCCTAACAAGCAGGTGGCTATATAATTTTATAAAGGCTTACAGTTTTAACATTGGTGGCACAAGCAAGAGCTGCCGATTTGTTCCAATGTTAATGGTAGTGGCAATCCTAATTCCTAACAAGCAGGTGGCTATACAATTTCAAACCATTTTATAAAGGCCTACAATTTTAGCAGTGGTGGCACAAGCAAGAGCTGCCGATTCGTTCCAATGTTAATGGTAGTGACTATCCTAATTCCTAACAAGCAGGTGGCTATACAATTTCAAACCGTTTTATAAAGGCCTACACTACCATTTTAGCAGTGGTGGCACAAGCAAGAGCTGCCGATTCATTCCAACATTAATGGTAGTGGCAATCCTAATTCCTAACAAGCAGGTGGCTATACAATTTCAAACCGTTTTATAAAGGCTCACAATTTTAGCAGTGGTGGCACAAGCAACAGCTACCGATTCATTCCAATGTTAATAGTAGAGGCAATCCTAATTCCTAACAAGCAGGTGGCTATACAATTTTATAAAGGCTTGCAATTTTAACAATGGTGGCACAAGCAAGAACTACCGATTCATTCCAGTGTTAATGGTAGTGACAATCCTAATTCCTAAAAGGCAGGTGGCTGCACAATTTCGAACTGTTGTATTAAGGCTTACAATTTTAACAATGGTGGCACAAGCAAGCGCTACCGATTCATTCTAATGTTAATGGTAGTGGCAATCCTAATTCCTAACAAGCAGGTGGCTATACAATTTTATAAAGGCTTGCAATTTTAACAATGGTGGCACAAGCAAGAACCACCGATTCATTCCAATGTTAATGGTAGCGGCAATCCTAATTCCTAACAAGCAGGTGGCTGTACAATTTTATAAAGGCTTACAATTTTAACAATGGTGGCACAAGCAACAGCTACCGATTCATTCCAATGTTAATAGTAGAGGCAATCCTAATTCCTAACAAGCAGGTGGCTATACAATTTTATAAAGGCTTGCAATTTTAACTATGGTGGCACAAGCAAGAACCACCGATTCATTCCAATGTTAATGGTAGCGGCAATCCTAATTCCTAACAAGCAGGTGGCTGTACAATTTTATAAAGGCTTACAATTTTAACAATGGTGGCACAAGCAACAGCTACCGATTCATTCCAATGTTAATAGTAGAGGCAATCCTAATTCCTAACAAGCAGGTGGCTATACAATTTTATAAAGGCTTACAATTTTAACAATGGTGGCACAAGCAAGAGCTACCGATTCATTCCAATGTTAATGGTAGTGGCAATCCTAATTCCTATCAAGCAGGTGGCTATACAATTTTATAAAGGCTTGCAATTTTAACAATGGTGGCACAAGCAAGAACTACCGATTCATTCCAATGTTAATGGTAGTGACAATCCTAATTCCTAAAAGGCAGGTGGCTGCACAATTTCGAACTGTTGTATTAAGGCTTACAATTTTAACAATGGTGGCACAAGCAAGCGCTACCGATTCATTCCAATGTTAATAGTAGAGGCAATCCTAATTCCTAACAAGCAGGTGGCTGTACAATTTTATAAAGGCTTACAATTTTAACAATGGTGGCACAAGCAAGAGCTACGGATTCATTCCAATGTTAATGGTAGTGGCAATCCTAATTCCTATCAAGCAGGTGGCTATACAATTTTATAAAGGCTTGCAATTTTAACAATGGTGGCACAAGCAAGAACCACCGATTCATTCCAATGTTAATGGTAGCGGCAATCCTAATTCCTAACAAGCAGGTGGCTGTACAATTTTATAAAGGCTTGCAATTTTAACAATGGTGGCACAAGCAAGAACCACCGATTCATTCCAATGTTAATGGTAGCGGCAATCCTAATTCCTAACAAGCAGGTGGCTATACAATTTCAAACTGTTTTATAAAGGTTACAATTTTAACAATGGTGGCACAAGCAACAGCTACCAATTCATTCCAATGCTAATGGTAGTGGCAATCCTAATTCCTATCAAGCAGGTGGCTATACAATTTTATAAAGGCTTGCAATTTTAACAATGGTGGCACAAGCAAGAACCACCGATTCATTCCAATGTTAATGGTAGTGGCAATCCTAATTCCTAACAAGCAGGTGGCTATACAATTTTATAAAGGCTTGCAATTTTAACAATGGTGGCACAAGCAAGAACTACCGATTCATTCCAATGTTAATGGTAGTGACAATCCTAATTCCTAAAAGGCAGGTGGCTGCACAATTTCGAACTGTTGTATTAAGGCTTACAATTTTAACAATGGTGGCACAAGCAAGCGCTACCGATTCATTCCAATGTTAATAGTAGAGGCAATCCTAATTCCTAACAAGCAGGTGGCTGTACAATTTTATAAAGGCTTACAATTTTAACAATGGTGGCACAAGCAAGAGCTACGGATTCATTCCAATGTTAATGGTAGTGGCAATCCTAATTCCTATCAAGCAGGTGGCTATACAATTTTATAAAGGCTTGCAATTTTAACAATGGTGGCACAAGCAAGAACCACCGATTCATTCCAATGTTAATGGTAGCGGCAATCCTAATTCCTAACAAGCAGGTGGCTGTACAATTTTATAAAAGCTTGCAATTTTAACAATGGTGGCACAAGCAAGAACCACCGATTCATTCCAATGTTAATGGTAGCGGCAATCCTAATTCCTAACAAGCAGGTGGCTATACAATTTCAAACTGTTTTATAAAGGTTACAATTTTAACAATGGTGGCACAAGCAACAGCTACCAATTCATTCCAATGCTAATGGTAGTGGCAATCCTAATTCCTAACAAGCAGGTGGCTATACAATTTTATAAAGGCTTGCAATTTTAACAATGGTGGCACAAGCAAGAACCACCGATTCATTCCGATGTTAATGGTAGCGGCAATCCTAATTCCTAACAAGCAGGTGGCTATACAATTTCAAACTATTTTATAAAGACTTACAATTTTAACAATGGTGGCATAAGTAAGTGCTGCCGATTCATTCCAATGTTAATGGTAGCGACAATCCTAATTCCTAACAAGCAGGTGGCTATATAATTTTATAAAGGCTTACAGTTTTAACATTGGTGGCACAAGCAAGAGCTGCCGATTCGTTCCATTGTTAATGGTAGTGGCAATCTTAATTCCTAACAAGCAGGTGGCTATACAATTTCAAACTATTTTATAAAGGCCTACAATTTTAGCAGTGGTGGCACAAGCAAGAGCTGCCGATTCATTCCAATGTTAATGGTAGTGACAATCCTAATTCCTAACAAGCAGGTGGCTATACAATTTCAAACCGTTTTATAAAGGCCTACACTACAATTTTAGCAGTGGTGGCACAAGTAACAGCTACCGATTCACTCCAATGTTAATGGTAGTGGCAATCCTATTTCCTAACAAGCAGGTGGCTATACAATTTCAAACTATTTTATAAAGGCTTGCAATTTTAACAATGGTGGCGCAAGCAAGAACTACCGATTCATTCCAATGTTAATGGTAGTGACAATCCTAATTCCTAACAGGCAGGTGGCTGCACAATTTTGAACTGTTTTATTAAGGCTTACAATTTTAACAATCGTGGCACAAGCAAGAGCTACCGATTCATTCCAATGTTAATGGTAGTGGCAATCCTAATTCCTAACAAGCAGGTGGCTATATAATTTTATAAAGGATTACAATTTTAACAATGGTCGCACAAGCAACAGCTACCGATTCATTCCAATGTTAATGGTAGTGACAATCCTAATTCTTAACAGGCAGGTGGCTGCACAATTTTGAACTGTTTTATTAAGGCTTACAATTTTAACAATCGTGGCACAAGCAAGAGCTACGGATTCATTCCAATGTTAATGGTAGTGGCAATCCTAATTCTTAACAAGCAGGTGGCTATATAATTTTATAAAGGATTACAATTTTAACAATGGTCGCACAAGCAAGAACTACCGATTCATTCCAATGTTAATGGTAGTGACAATCCTAATTCCTAACAGGCAGGTGGCTGCACAATTTTGAACTGTTTTGTTAAGGCTTACAATTTTAACAATCGTGGCACAAGCAAGAGCTACCGATTCATTCCAATGTTAATGGTAATGGCAATCCTAATTCCTAACAAGCAGGTGGCTATATAATTTTATAAAGGCTTACAATTTTAACAGTGATGGCACAAGCAAGAGCTGCCGATTCACTCCAATGTTAATGGTAGTGGAAACCTTAATTCCTAAAAACAAGCAGGTGTCTATACATTTTCAAACTGTTTTATAAAGGCTTGCAATTTTAACAATGGTGGCACAAGCAAGAACCACCGATTCATTCCAATGTTAATGGTAGTGACAATCCTAATTCCTAACAAGCAGATGGCTATACAATTTCAAACTGTTTTATAAAGTGCATGTAGTTGTATTAGTGTTCCTAACCACACTATACTGTACTATAGGCAACTAGTTACCTTTTGTGATTCGTATATGAGAAGCATAGCAGATAGTGAACTGGATGTCGTAAAAGAAAGCTTTAAACAGTATTTCCAGATTATTTCACAAGGAAATGTATATACAGTATACAGTTAACAACATTACTGTTTGTTTATGTTACTTACCCAGCAAACTATGGCAGACTATCATACAAAGTCTTCAGAGTGAAGTAGTGAAAATGATCATCTAAATGTAACTGCTCTAGCAAGACACAATGTTGCTTCAGTAAATGAATGGAAAATGGTAACCAAGGAGGTTAATAAATAAAGTATTACTTGAATCATGTCTGATGTGATCTGTGAATGAGGAGGGTATTCTTGACACTTTGTCAACAAGGTATTTATATATTACATACGTACATAGTTACTTTACATATTTGTATACTTTTAGTACAAGTGATGCCTCATCAGGATTTTGGAAATTATGTTTAACTGAAGATAGCAGCAGATGAAGACTTAAATTAGTTGAAAACTCCCATGGTACTGCCTATTTGCAAGCCTCTAGAAATAAAGGTATTAACACTGCTGTGCTTGGTTAGTTCTTCAGCATATGAGGTGCTAAGCTGGTTGGTTAAAAGTGAAATCAGCATACACTATGTAGCTGCTGGGCTCATCTATATTTAAAATTTGTGTTGATAGCAATGTAGCAGTGTTGGCTGAAATGTTGTGTGTATTTTTGTAGTTGTTGCTGACACTTCAGATTCAGGCACAGTTCAAGTACAGCCGACCAGCTTTCAGTGGAACACAGAGAATGAGGAACACAGAGAATGAAGATATACAATAAGTGTTAATAGATGATGAGGATACCACTGAAAGCATTGGTACGCAATTTGTGTATCACACTGTACTACATGTATGTGTTACCTTACATTTATATTAACTGTAGGTAGTTCATCTTTAACTATGAGCTGCTCCATACTTCTATTGGCACATGCTATTCCCGGTACACTGACATTTGGCAAATCATCTTTTAGCTTCAACCCTAAAGACACAACCGAAGTTTCTAATTATGTAAGATGTGCAATAGAATATGTATCACTCTAATATAATGTTGTAGGCACCTTTGATTCCTAGCTAACTATGTAGTGTTTACATAATTTATAATTACTTGTCTCCATTAGCTGGATACGTCATGTGTTGAGAAGTGGTGGTACGCTGATGTGACTGCAGTGTTCTTACGGTTGTATCTTCACCAAAGAAGAGCTGCTGAAGTGTTCTTCTGTAATCAAAGTATAAGATATTTGTTGTAGTTTAATGTCTGCTATTGTCCATATATTTAGTACACTATATGCTGCGAAGCATGAAATTAAACAACACATTCTGTACACATACATAATTCCTTCCTGGAAAGTATCTCCACATTTCATTATGTGATCTCCATTTCCATTGCCTCCAAATATAACTCCATGTTAATTTGAACTGGTTGTGTCTTCATACATGTACGTATATGTGGGATGTGTATCAGGTTGGTTGGCCACCATGATACAAGAACTTAAGGTTGCAAAATTAGTGTAGCACAATCCTATATTTAGCTTTACGGAGCTATTTCATATCATACTTTATAAGTTGAATCAAACTGTTAGCTTTGCACTATTTAACTAGCTTTATTCAGTGACTAATGACAGTGGTTGTGGACGGAGTCCATGGTGTCTTTGGAACTGGCCAGTCGGTCACATATGTTATACAGTACGGGGATCATGGAGGTTTGGATTGTCTTGCCCAAAAATATCAAAAACCTACCTCACTTTCCCTTCATAATGTGGCAGAATTGGCAATGTAGAACAGCCTCCAAACCCTCCAACAAGTTTCTATATATATTTTTATTTAACCAATTTTCTCCTTAGGTTAACTTTGTCTTTTCTTTGTAATTTTTTGGTGATGTTTACATCTGTGTGTTCAAGGTACAAAACGATGAATTTGTGAATATAATCAGCATTGCTGTAGTGTGTTTACATATGAATTTCCCTAGCAATTGTAGTAACTTTGTGGTGGTATACAGTGTGTGTATTGTATTATGCATCTTTTTTCATGTCATTTTCCATTGCCATAGGTCAATTTCCTTAGCTTCTTCATTGCAGCTACTTAAGAAATCTAATATATCATCAAGATGGCAAAAAAGAAAAATAACGAATTTTGATTATTTGATGTTTTAAATACTATATCAGGTATTTTGTAGCTTGTGTATACATTTTACATACAGTTTGCAAATTGTACATATCTCATAAATCTAATCAAGTACTGTATGTATAGTTTGTATTGATTTGTGTTTATATTTTTACTTGAGTCCATAGTTGAAAGTTTGGTTTGTAATTTACGTAACTGTATACGGTAAATATTGCCAGTTTGTATTTCTATTTTCTGTCACTGATTTTCTGTTGTGTTAGGACAATCATATAATGACCTTGGCCAGTACCCAGTGTTTCCATGGATATTGAATGATTACTGCTTTGAAGAATTAGATCTTAACAACCCAAAAACCTAGAGATTTGTCTAGGTATGAATGGAAATTTGTATCTTATAAAGCTAGATATTGTTAAGAAAAATGTAATTGTTTAAATTTAAAGTTAACTTGCATTACAGTATCTAGTCATCTTTAAAATACAACTGAATGTATGTGCTACATATCTTGTTTCACAGCCTATTGGCTTGTTGAATCCAGACTGACTAGAACAGTTCAAAACACGCTATGATTTTATGGATGATGACATGCCAAAATTTCTGTTTGGAACTCATTACTCAACAATGGCATATACCCTACACTGGTTAATCAGAGTGGTACGTTTGTTATGTAATTCATTCTTACTGATTTTGATATTGTACATAGGAACCTTATTCATCCCTCCACATTAAGTTCAATGAAGGCTATTTTGATGATCCTAACAGAGTATTCTCTTCTATGGAAGAAGCTTGGAAGAATTGTTTAGAAAGTACATCTGATGTTAGAGTACGTGTCCATTGTTTTATCAACTCTGTACTACTAGGGTCAAAATTAAATAACAATAATCAATAGATTTACTGCTAGTTGACAATACGAATGTCTATTTTGTAGGAGCTGATACCAGAGTTGTTTTTCTTACCACAGATGTTTGTAAATGATAACAAGGTGAATGTTGTGTACAACATAAGCATGAGGGCTTTGTCTGAAATGTATGCCCGAGGGCTGCAGGATTGAGGGCGGAGGGCAAATATTTCAGACAAAACCCGAATGCCCCATGTTAATATGTAATACTTCCCATCAGTATCAGGCTAATGGCCTGCACAGGGTGATCAATCACCCAAGCCAATATGAGTGCAGCCACTGGATATATTATATATGCATACCTAAAACTTTTGATTATGGGTCATCAGCTACTGTAGTACATTCTCGGTATGATGATTGGACAGATCCTAGAGGTATCATGATGAATTTCAGTTATGCAAGTTTAGTGTTTTAATCAGTGCTATTGAATCATTTATGGAATAATTGATGTATTGTAAGCTTGGTTATAGAGTGGTTACTTCGTGCAGAATGGTAACTTTGTGATGGGTGTGTGGTCTGTGTTCAGAAACATGTGGAAAAGATTGGTGCGAAAGCTATAGCACTAGTTCTCACCTTAGCCCAACATTTTTCAACTCATACGTAGGATAGCGAGAATAACAAAATGCTCTCCATCTGAGTGGTTTACGTGGAAAATCCATATGACATGAGCATAATTGATCCCCACAATTGATTTCAACCTTATCTCACTTCCCAGATGTAGTCCGGGCAGCTCTTTGATCTGAGATGTGAAAGTGTTACATGTGTGTTTATCCATTTTTACATGTGAACTTTCTAGTAGTCTGTATTTTGTATATACAGACGGATGGTTATGTGCATTTCCCCTCCGTAATCTTTTAATTGCTGCTCACTGAACATTACCAGCTGTGTTTGTGTATTTTTAGTTTGAATTAGGTGTCAATCATTTTGGAGAAGCAATTGGAAATGTAAAGCTTCCTCCTTGGGCAAATTCACCAGAAGAATTCATTAGAATACACAAGGAGGTGTGTGTGCTTGGAAATCTGTTTGCTATTTTTGGTGTTTAGTTCAGTGCCAAAGTAAAGATTTTCCCACTTAATTAATGATTGTGACCCACTGAACAAAAACCAGCCATTTTCGACATTGCTCGAATTCCATTTTATTGCATCTCTGTAATCTATGGTAACAAAAGAGTGGACAGCCAAAGTTTCAGCCTTTTATTATGAATGCTCTTAGAGTTATAGCGCTTGACAGTTGAAACAGTGATAAACTCGATTAATTTTGTCGACAACAATACGTGAAATTAATGTAGTTTGCTCACCTCCCAACATACTTGACACTGATTATTAGATACACCACTGTCAATTGATGTGGTGTGTTTGGTAGTTGTACAAGGACTCTGTATGCTGTGGGAACCTAATCAGTTTTAAGGCTGGGATATAACTCTGGAGAAGATGTTCTGTGTACATATCAATTGACTTGGAGGGGGTATTTTTAAATGACTAAGGGTGAATACTCTAACTGATGTAGCTTGGGTGTACCAGGCCATAGAAAGGCATGCCACATGACTTTCCACCCAAGCGTAGACCTAAATATATAGATGAAGTATCTATGAGAAAACTATATATTTCTTTAGATTATTTGCCTGAATTTACAACTCTACATGTAAGACACACCATCATCCCTTGTAATCACACATATATACACATTATGTAAGTAGAGCTATAACTCATCTATACATACAACATGTCTGCACTGTGGTATAGTTATTATAACTAATCTAGCATAGATTATGGATACGTGGTGAGTTGGGTAATATTAAGTGTTCGTGGTAAGCAAGACACGCCTAACTGTTTTGTTTCGAAGATGGAGTATATGCAAGAGACTTCGACAATCCTGTTAAATCTTGTGGTGACAGTCGAACATAGTGTAAGTAGGCATCACTTCTCCACCTTCCCAGGGCTTTTAAGTGTGAGTCACTCATACCGGCCCGTTTGGCTGATGTAGCAGCACCAATTCTGATCTATGCGCATTAAACTGGTGGGGATCCATGTGCAGCTCTTTTAAGGCTTTGTTGAGGGCTGAGCTAAATGATGTTCTTGTCAATGCCTTGTTGTTAGGCCACACAAATAGTGGTCCTGGGGTGCCGCCTCACCTGACTAGGTACTGCACCAAGGAACGGATAGCATGGGTCATCTTGCCTAAACATATTTGTGTCCCTTTCCTAAACTGGTCTCCTTTTGACTGTTTAAGTGTGATCTGTACAAGTGTTGGAGAAGCTCTATTGTCTAAAGCTACATCTGATAAAAGCAAATCGGTTGAAGGGTCAAAGTGGTCCGGTGACGATGTGGTAAATTCACTGACTCTAAGAAGTCCAAAATAGGCAAGGCAGCAGGCGGCCCAGATCATCACATCTCTGTAGTTGCTGGTGTGTTTTGAAAACACTACATGAAGACGCACCATAATTGGAAAAGTAATAGGCAGCCGTTCCCTTGGTTCATGGGTAATTGAAGCCTGTAAGCTAGCATCAGAGCAAAAGGTGATGTACTTGTGGAGGCCAGCTGTGTAGGCTTTCTTTGTTGCTGCTGATATTCCTAGGTTTGTGCTGCTGCACTCAGTTGGAATAGTGTGGCTGACAAGAGCTCTGTGGGTATAAGAAATGAAGAAATCAGTAAAATAAAAATTTTTTTGGTGTAAACATGGCAACCATGATAATAGCACAACGGTATTAACAGTAGTACATGAATACATTAATGGTGTTAACAGCATATACAATTACAATCAAAATGATTGCCTATAAATGAATGATAAAGTCTTTTGAAAAAGTCAAAGGAAGTGGGATCCAGTGAAGCCTGCACGGAGAGATTAACTGGAAGGCTGTGTGGGGTATCACTGTAGGTTGATATGACAAGGTGGGAGTAACTTGGAAGGCCTGATTCAACCGACCACGAGAAAGGTGATCAGCAGTCACATTGATCACCCCCAGTAGGTGAGTAGCAGTAATGTAAATGTTGAAGTGAGTAACGAAAAATGATAGGCAGCGGAGCAGATGCATTACAAACTTATCCTTACTTGAGCCTTTATTGATGACAATGACTAAATTAGCGTTGTCGCAATGGAAGTTAATGTGGTGTTTGGACAGATAAGGCCCCCATACAATGCAAGTGAAAATGATTGGCACAAGCTCCTTTGCCATTATCCCTATTTTGTACCATTCTGGGGGCCATTGCCACTGCAACCATTGGAGGCCCAACACTGCTGCACAACCCCATGCTCCTGAGGCATCTGTTTGGGCATAGAAATCCGGATATGAGACAGTTGGGTGACTAAGAATACTGAGACCGTTCCAAGATTGGAGAAATGTATACCACCACAACAAATCGCACCTCAATGATGTGCTTAGCGTAGTGATGAAGTGCATCTCATGGAGCTTAGCTGCCGTTGAATACATTCTTGAGACAAATGCTCTGCCAGGACACACAACTTTGTGGCATGTTGGAGAGTGCCTACTAGTGATAAAATCTGCCTCTTTCTAGCTTTCTTCTTGAGGAGCCATGTCGTCAACAGTTGCTGTATTCTAGTGAGTTTATCTTTTGATAGCATAATTTCCATTCTTTCAGTGTCTAATATGATTCCCAGGAATGACAAGGATGTTGAAGGACCTTCTAGTTTATCGGGTGCTAAGGGGATACCAAGATAAGAAACACCTGCATTTTCCATGATCCAGGCTAAAAGGTTAGCGAGAACATTGAATAATTTTGGTGTTGAATGAAGACCAAAGGGGATACAATGATCAATATATGTACTGCCTCTCCATCTCACCCCTACTAAATGTCAGTCTGCTGTGTGTACAGGTAGTAGGCGAAAGGCACTCTTGGTATCAATTTTTGCCAACATTGTATTTTTTCCTGACTTAAGTATGTTTAATATGGCATCATCTATGGTTACATAGGTCAGGCTGCACAGCTGTGAAGATATGCCATCATTCACACTACTACCTGCTGGGTAGGACAGGTCTGTAATGAGCCACCACTTATCCTGCTGATGGTTGGGATGACCCTGAATCTTTTTATGTGAACACCCGGACATATTGTCAGTGGGTATGGGCCCAACATCCTGCCTAGTAATAGTTCATTATGAAGGTAGTCATCCACAACTGTAGGGTGATTTGAAGGTTCCTTTGTGCTGATTGTGTACCACTCCCACTCTAAAGCCAAGGGAGATACTCTGCAGGAAATACTGGACTAGGTTTTGATGTGGGTGATGCCTTAGGTGATATAGCTAAGCAGTCGAGATGAGTGGAGTGTGAATGTAGCTAGCTTCTACAGGAATTTGATTGAAAAGTGGGACAGGAGTAAGGTGATTCTGCCATACTGAGGGTATGGTTCCAGTGTGCGAAATAACTTTTCAAACATGTCCTGACATACTGTCCAGACATTGTGAAAGTTTAGTGGACATCAAACAATTTGACCAGACTTTTTAACTTTTGTTGTTTCTCCTTTCCTGTGCTTTTGCCAAGTTACAGTAGATATGTTTGCTTCTGGGGCACCCATGTACTGTAGAGCTGATTACTACTCAACCAATCACACTGATACTACAGTATTTTAAAGGGTAACTACTGGTCACATAAAAGAGCTTCTATGGAATCAATTCTATTACAAGAAAAGGAGTCATAAGGACTTCTGTCAAGGTCTTCTACATAGCTATATGTGGTTAAACTTTGCTTATGCTACCATTGTTTAAAATACATTTGTACTGGCTTTACCCTAATACAGTGTATGAACATATGATGTTTTGTCTTAAAATATAAACTGGTTGTACAAGTGATCATGAAAACCACAAGTAAAAGTACTACTGGAAATCAGTTTATAAATACATTTTACTATTGCAGTACAGGTCTGAGACAAGTAGGCTGGCACAGCAGTTAACCTCAGAGTACATCTTGGGAATACCTTTGTGGTCACCACAGACCAAAAACAAATAACTTAATTACATGTCAATACCATCATGTCTGGCCTCCCTCCTAGCCCAATAAACTCTGCTACACTTTGAAAGGACACTATTTCTGAACGAATTCAATTATGGCCTGACAACTGATGTAATTGACCAGGAAAGGTGTCCGGACGTTATTTCGCATACTGTGGTTCTGATTTTGTATCCCTTCGATGGATTGGCTCTAGGAGACCGTCTGGAATTATGAATAATTATGTATGAATTATAAATAATTATGTATATGAATTATTAAGGTAGATACCTCATAGCAATTACATGTTATTGAACAGCACAGCAAAAAAAATTGATTGTGTATTGTACAATATTAGTACACATACTAGTAGTTAAATGAAATAGTGGCACGCTAATAGTTTTTGACCGCAGTCTACATCATTGAAACCGTGGTCTAGGCCGTTGGTTTGTAGTCGACTACTGGGCAGGAGGGTTAGAACAGAACAAAGCCTTATGATGGATGTCCTTCACAACCGAATTAAAGGCACAGTAATAACACACATGTTCATATCGACAGTTTGGGAAAGTGCATCCCTGAGTGTGTTGTTCATTCCATTGAAGGCAAATGAATCGTCGGCGGCCTGGAGCTTGATGCATTTGGTCACGTGAGCTGGAGGTTGAACTTGGGGCAAATTTGCAGTCTATGGATTGGTGAAATAAACTAAAGCAATTTTTGCAGTGATTTGCTTTGGTTTGGCCTGTAAAAGCTAGGCTCCAAAGTGTTGAATCTGTGTTAGACCACTTGCAGCTTGGCTGGGAGGCGTCGAGCTGTTGGAATTGTCGACCATATGCCAGCCAGCGATTATTCTGGTATTCATTGCTGGCTTCCAGCATTAGGATCTGGTAACCCATCAAGTCCGGAACATGCTTCTTAGAAACGACTGACACATAAACGGCGAATGCCTGTAGCCATTCAGATACGTTGGTAATTGATCTTTGTTTTGGCTTGGATCCTGCTGTCTCCTCAAAACCCAAGTGGCTTGGAACAGGGTCTCCCATCTCTATGAATTTGCCAGCTTCAATCTTTTCAACCAGCTTTGATGGGACTGGTGGTATAGTTGAACTTGCTATTAGAAGTGCAGACAGCTGGTTGGTAGGACGAGGGGCCTTTTTCCATTTTGATGAAAGTACGTTGATATGCTCCAGATCTAGGAAGGTGCAGGAGAGAGGTAACACCATTATAGTAGTAGAGTGCAGAAAGAATGGAGCTCAATGGTATGTCCGTTTATATATATATTTTTTTTGTTAATTATCTCTTGGCTAGACAGTTGGGCAAGGTAGTCTCGGTGTATGGCTTCATGGTTACCTAATTGTCTAACTGATTCCCACAACACTGCTACAAATGTCCCTACCATAATTACCATCAACACAAACACATTATACTTGTAAGTGTTTGAATCCCGTAACGAAGCGAGACGTGACATACAGCATAACCGCAAGGAGCTTACTTTGCATTATGCTAATTATTACGCACAGTGCCACGTCATCACGCCAGCTGACTTTGCATTGTGCCAATTATCATGCACAGTGCCACGCCGTCACGCCTGATGCCACACGATTCGAACAGATAGGCAAGCTACTCACCTAGGTGGGGATTATCTTGGCTCTTCTCCTGAGGGTCCTCACTTTCCGGTTACTAATGACTGCTTCAACAATTTTTGGAATACTGGCCTCAGTTAACGGATTGTCGTCGAATTCTTCCATCATCTTCACTGGTTGAGGAGTCGCTCTCTGGTTCACGGATAGTAACCACACGCTGACGCTTCTGACGTGGCGGATCCGACGTTGCACTCTTCCTCTTAGTTGATTTAGTAGTTCCAGAAGATTCTTTTCCAGCCCCAGTAGGACGGTTCTTTCTTCTTCGGCCTGATCCAGTAGTAGCGAGTTGCTCTTCAGCCGTCGTCATGGTATTTGGATTAGGGGTCTTTTTTTCACTTCCTTTCTTCATCCTAGGCATGTCTCTCAGGGAAATCGTGATCTCGCTTGAACACTCCCACTACTCTTAAAACATCCAATGCACGTGTTGACTGTTGCGCATGCGTGAACTCTGATTGATGCTCACCTGATACTCTAATTAATTCCCAATGCACCTTTCATTGCTCCTCCATTAACTTGGTTTAAATATGCTATGTAAACCTCATTAAATTACAGGGGCTTAGACAATTGATCATAACTCACAATTAAAACAAGCTATGAAGATGGGACTTGTCTCGATCTACCATAAACTGGTAAGTTATAGTGCTTTCCCTGTGCTCCTCCATGTTGACAAAGAAGAAGGACATTCCAACTACAAAATGATGATGGTGAACGTCATTTTTGCTGCATCGTGCCCATAACTCACGTGTCCTTTGCTTTGCAACAAGATTTTCTTACTCTCCATAAGCAGTCAAATCCAGTGATGTATAGGTTTTCTTAATTTGAGCCTAATTTCAGTGCGTATGAATGCTGTTAAAGTGTGCATAAAATTTTTCATGTAGCATGCATATTTTTACCCAGTGTATTTCAATAGAATTTCATGGCAAACTATAATTTTGCAAAAACGGCCGGTTTTCACTCAGCGGGACACATTATTACATAGCACTCAAATAATTGAGGGTTTTAATATTAGCATAATTGTGGGCTTGCCATTGGGGCTGCAGCAATCGCACTATAAAGATCAGTGATGCTAAATAACTTTTGCTAAAGTAATGTCAAAAATACATTAAGACTGGATGAGTGATATATTATACATGTCTAATGTTCTATTAGAATATTTTATATGGCTGTAGTTGTTGTATTAGGGTGACTGCTAATCTCAAGTGACCCTCTTTTACCTGTTCATGCAAGAACTCATTGGCACAATCAAATCGGTTGATATCTATTTCTTCAGTCATATCAGAAGATTCAAGTACATACAAATGAAGAGAAGAAGCACAATACCGTATTCACCATGTAACACTTTCTAAGTTACATCGCTACGAAAACCCACATTCATCTCCAATTGAACGAGAAAATGATGAGTCAGAACAAGTAGCCATGTTGAGCTTTGATGCGCTTTGCATTGCTGTTATCACAGATATAATCAAAATCTGTTAATGTGCTGCTGATATAGTTTTTTTCACATTAATTGCAATGTGTTTAGAGGGAGATGAACAAAGTACAGGACTGAAAATGCAGCATAAAAGAGATACCACTCTCTACAGATACACATCATGTACCAGCCATCAATGTAACCACTTAAAGGTATGTACAATAGCTTTTAACAGCTGTAGTGTATGTATTAAACTGTATTAGCCCAATGCAAGAATATTACACAATGTTCATGCTTCAATAATTTTAATGGATCCCTACTTCTTTTTTGTGCAGCTACTGTACAACCTAAATAATACTTGATAGTAAAATTTTGCACTGATTTTGCAGTTTATTCCTGACAGTAAAAATTAAACCTGGCCTCAAATAAATTTTAATAGCCATTTTAGTTTTTGTTTGCTATATATAGTAGGATGACGTTCACTAATAAGGCACCTAATATATCTAGTGCCTGTTTAACTGAATTATAAGTCCTTGGGCCACAAAAAAATCCCTCGAAACATTATTGAAGAAACTCTGACTAGCCAGTACTCAAAAATATTTAGGCTATGTATGGTACATGATACCCATGGATATTTGGGCAAGCTGTGCACCATCATTTAACCCATGACCAATGTTCCTGTCTAGATTTTTGAAGAATGGTGCATTCAATCCGAATTCACTCCTGACCCTGACACCGAAACTAGCAATGCACATATGCAAGAGTCACCATCAGGAGTATCATGGATGAAAGTTTCCTATCCACTTTCTGAAAACCTGAGGAAACATGTAGCTGCTCATGAAGAAGGAAAGTGGGAACTTCCAATTCATTTAATACCCTCAGTTAAACCTGGTTAGTCAGTATAGAGCTATGCACACTGAGTACATGTAGTCATACATAACACATTATGTACAGCTCAATACTCATTGAAGTAGTATCAAACACACTAGTTCTACGGAGGTAGGTTCACGGTAAGTTGGAGGTAAACTACATAGGGTTGGAAGCCACACACTGGCCAGGCCAACTCTAGCTTGTCTTAAGCTCACCATAAACTTACCCTCATACAGACAGTGAAAGAGTGTTGTAACAGGAAGCCATTAGAGTTGGGTCAGCTTTGGTTTCTTCTTTACTTTGCTTATAATACTTAGGTCACGTTTATAAAGTCAAAATAAGGTTAGGTAGTTGGTAGCACCATGGCAAAGTGGTCACAACAATGGACTAGAGAGTATACCTGTGTTCAATCCCTGGTTTCACTTTTTTTTTCCATTTTATGTTTTATAAGCTTGTACCTTTCCAACACTCCAGCCACATCCTTTAATACGCTCTTTTATTATGGAGTACTTTTCCAGTATTTACATCTGATGCTTGAAGGAAGAAATCCCCTCATAGCTTTTCAAAGGTTTGTACTTAAAGTATACATACAAAAAATGATTTTGGTGTATTGTGCATACTGTGTTAGGAACACCATAACTTTACAGGTGTAAATAATATAAAGGGACATGTATATATGTATTTATTCGTTCTGGATACCTAAAATACAATTATAACTGTATGTGTTGTGCTGCTAAACAATGCTTGTAGTACTTAATATAAGGTCTGAGGCCTTGGTGCACACTGACAGGATGCAACGATAGCTTTGCAGTAAAATTTTGGGTGTTTTGTACTCATTCAGTACTTTCCTATTTCCTAAAATCCCTTTGGGTACACTGCATCTAACCTCATGAAAATTAGTCGAAAATGGCGGAAATCTTGCACAAAATAGCATAACAAATATTTTAAATCATCATCACTCACAATGTGCTTGAAAGTTGCAAGAAAACTTTTGTAGGCTTAGAGAGAACTGTATGCACAGTCGCACTATAGCTGTACTTGCACAAGAGGGAAAAATTTTCTTATACAGTAAGAATTTTATGAAATCAAAATATACATAATTAATCAAATTCTGCACAAAAACTGCAACAGGAAGATAAGGTTTTGTTTATTGTATTCCGTGTTTAGACTAATGTGCTAGGATTTACAGATATAATTATGTGTTTACGGTTATTATATATGTTATGATAGGAGTCTTCAAAGAACATACATGTGCTTAGGAGAGCAAACAGCACCTTCCATATACTTTTTACGCAAGGCGTGGTATGTATTTAGTCGACTAGTAGATATACCATTTGAAGAATGCTTTATCTGTCCAACATGTGGACCATCTCCTAATGTTATAGTGTGTGATGGGACAATGGTTGGAATGCGTAAAGATCTTTTACCATTTAAGCACAAGAATCAGCCTCAGGAAAACCCAGTGTTTCCTGTGATCAAAGGAAGTGCACATGTTGACAGGGTTCTGATCAAAAGTAAAAGAGCACGCGACATGTTATTGAAGTATTCTGGATACAGAAGAGACAGGAAACCTATTGCTTGTCCTCAAATGGTTACAATAAAAAAATCTAATCCAAAACAGCCAGCTGTAAATAAAGTGTGCGGCCCTCAAAAAGGCTATGGTGAAAAAAGATGTGAAATCCAAGGTGGCGGCCAATAAATGGCTGTGATGGTAGGTTAATGGTAAAAATTTTAATAACAACAATTCAAGTGATTTTTTGTGCTGCTTGGTCTTGGCAAAAAATTCACCTAAATTGCCGTTATTAAAATTTTTACCATTAACCTACCATCACAGCCATTTCTTGGCTGCCACCTTGGATTTCACATCTTTTTTCACCATAGCCTTTTTGAGGGCCGCACACTTTTTACAGCTGGCTGTTTTGGATTAGATTTCACTTCTTTTTGTATTTGTATACCCCAAAGCCGGCCATAGGCCGACTTTGGGACTTTTTTAACCTGTCTTTTTTTTCTTTTCCACAGGAAGAAGAAAAGAGGAAGCAGATGTACTTTAAATATTTCTGATTTTATCAGTAAATGTACAAATTATATATATAATACATATATTTATTATAGAACTCTCCATGGTGGTTTCTTTGTAACTGAACACTCTACACAGTGACTTCCTCTTGCTGCTCTCTCTACAGGGTGCATTGTTTGTGGCTGAACAATCTACAAGTAACTTCTTCTAGCTGATCTCTCTACAGGGTGGTTTGTTTGTAGCTGAATTCTGTGCAGGTGATTTGTTTGCAGCTGAGCTCTTTACAGAATGGTTCTTTGTAGCTGATCTCTCTACAAGGTAACTTCTTCTAACTCATCTTTCTACAAGGCAATTTTTTTGTGGCGGAATTTTCTACAGGGTGATTTCTTTGCAGCTGAACTCTCTACATGGTGATTTCTTTGTAACTGAACTCTCTACAAGGTAATTTCTTCTAGCTGATCTCTCTACAGGGAGATTTGTTTGTAGTTGACCTCTCTACAGGGTGATTTTTTTTTGTAGCTGAACTTTCTACATACAAAGTGACTTGTTCTAGCTGGTCTCTCTACAGGATGACTTGTTTCTAGCTGATCTCTCTGCAGGGTGACTTCTTGTTTCTAGCTGAGCTATACCGGGTGATCTGTTCGTAGCTGAACTCTCTACAGGATGATTTGTTTACAGCTGAACTATCTACATGGTGGTTTCTTTGCAGCTGAATTCTCTACAAGGTGATTTCTTCTAGCTGAACTCTCTATAGGGTGATCTTCTCGTAGCTGAACTCTCTGCAGGGTGATTCGTTTGCAGCTGAACTTTCTACATGATGGTTTGTTCATAACTGAACACTCTACAAGGTAACCTCTTCTAGCTGATCTCTTTACAGGATAACTTGTTTCTAGCTGAACTCTCTACATGGTGATTTGTTGGTAGCTAAACTCTCTACAATTCGATTTGTTTGCGGCTGAACTCTCTACATGGTGGTTTCTTTGTAGCTGAACTCTCTACAAGGTAGCTTCTTCTAGCTGATCTCTCTACAGGGAGATTTGTATGTAGCTGAACTCTCTACAGGTGATTTGTTTGCAGCTGAACTCTTTACATGATGGTTTGTTTGCAGCTGAACTCTCTACAAGGTAACTTCTTCTAGTTGATTTCTCTACAAGGTGACTTGTTTCTAGCTGATCTCTCTGCTAGTAGCTGAACTCTGTACAGTTTGATTTGTTTGCAGTTGAACTTTCTACAAGGTAACTTCTTCTAGTTGATCTCTCTACAGGATGACTTGTTTCTAGCTGAACTCTCGACGGGATGATCTGTTCATAGCTGAATTCTCTACATGGTAGTTTCTTTATAGCTGAACTCTCTACAAGGTAACTTCTTCTAGTTGATCTCTCTACAGGATGACTTGTTTCTAGCTGAACTCTCGACAGGATGATGTGTTCATAGCTGAATTCTCTACATGGTAGTTTCTTTATAGCTGAACTCTCTACAAGGTAACTTCTTCTAGTTGATCTCTCTACAGGATGACTTGTTTCTAGCTGAACTCTCGACAGGATGATGTGTTCATAGCTGAATTCTCTACATGGTAGTTTCTTTGTAGCTAAACTCTTTACAAGGTGACTTCTTCTAGCTGATCTGATTTGTTTGTAGCTGAACTATCTGCAGGGTGATTTGAACTCTCTACAAGGTGATGTTTTCTAGTTGATCTCTTTACTTAGTCTGGATGACTTGTTTCTAGCTGAACTCTCTACAGTGTGATCTGTTAAGTTTCTACCTGATCTCTCTATAGAGTTATATCTTGTTTGTATAGCTGAACTCTTATACATGGTGGTTTTTTGATTGGTTGCTGAACTCTCTCTCCACGGTGACTTGTTTGTACAACAGAGTGACTTGTTTGTAGCTGAACTCTCTACAGAGTGAGTTACTTGTAGCTGAACATTGCTTAAAGTGACTTGTTTGTAGCTGATCTAGATGAACTCTCTACTGGGTAGCTTTTTTGTAGCTGAACCCTTTATGCAGTGATTTGTTTGTAGCTGAATTCTCTACAGAGTGACTTGTTGTAGCTGAACTCTCTACAAGGTGACTTGTTTATCGCTGAATTCTCTTCAGTGTGACTTATAATGTTCTGAATCTCTACAGCAACATATTTGTAGCTGAATTCTCTACAGGGTGACTTGCTTGTAGCTGAATTGTCTATAAGATTAACTGTATGTAGCTGAACTCCCTACAGAATAACTTGCAATGTAATATAAATCTATAATGGAGTAAGTTATAAACGTAGCTGAATGCTTTATTAGGGTGACTGTTCTGTTAGAGTATCTCGATCTCGCTGCTTCATTAGGGTGACTGTTCTACTAGAGTATCTCGATCTCGCATATGCTACACGTAGTTGGCTTTGGAATCATAACTCAGTGGTTTGTAATCCGATTCTTCTGACTTGTTTCTAGCTGATCTCTCTACAGGACGACTTGTTTCTAGCTGATCTCTCTACAGGATGACTTGTTTCTAGCTGATCTCTCTACATGGTGACTTGATTCTAGCTGAACTCTCTATAGGGTTTTCTGTTTGCAATTGAATTTTCTACAGGATGGTTTCTTTGTAACTGATCTCTCTACAGGGTGACTTGTTTCTAGCTAATCTCTCTACAGGGTGACTTGTTTCTAGCTGATCTCTGGATGACTAGTTTCTAGCTGATCTCTCTACACGGTGACTTGTTTCTAGCTGAACTCTCTGTAGAGTTATCTGTTTGTAATTGAACTCTCTACAAGATGGTTTCTTTGTAGCTGCTCTCTCTACAGGGTGACTTGTTTCTAGCTGATCTCTCTACAGGGTGAACTTGTTTCTGGCTGAACTCTCTACAGATGATTTGTTTGCAGCTGAACTCTCTACATGGTGGTTTCTTTGTAGCTGAACTCTCTACAAGGTGATTTCTTCTAGCTGATCTCTCTACAGGGTGATCTGTAGCTGAACTTTCTACAGGGTGGCTGAACTCTTTATATGATGGTTTCTTTGTATGTACAAGGTAACTTCTTCTAGCTGATCTCTCTATAGGATGACTTGTTTGTAGCTGAACTATCTGCAGGGTGATTTGTTTGTAGTTGAACTCTCTACAAGGTGATCCTTCTAGCTGATCTCTCTACAGGATGACTTTTTCTAGCTGAACTCTCTACAGGGTGATCTGTTCATAGCTGCACTCTCTACAGGGTGATATGTTTGCAGCTGAACTCTCTACATGGTGGTTTCTTTGTAACTAAACTCTCTATAAGGTGATGTCTTGTAGCTGATCTCTCTACTGGATGACTAATTGTTTCTAGCTGATCTCAATATAGAGTTAAAACTTTCTCTATAGAGTTATAACATGCTTGTATAGCTGAACTCTTTACAGAGTGGTTTTTGATTGGTTGCTGAACTCTCCAGCTACACGGTGACTTGTTTGTACTACAGAATGACTTGTTTGTAGCTGAATTCTCTACAGAGTGAGTTACTTGTAGCTGAACATTGCTTAAAGTGACTTGTTTGTAGCTGATCTAGATGAACTCTCTACTGGGTAGCTTTTTTTGTAGCTGAACCCTTTATGCAGTGATTTGTTTGTAGCTGAATTCTCTACAGAGTGACTTGGTGTAGCTGAACTCTCTACAAGGTGACTTGTTTATCGCTGAATTCTCTTCAGTGTGACCTATAATGTTCTGAATCTCTACAGCAACATATTTGTAGCTGAATTCTCTACAGGGTGACTTGCTTGTAGCTGAATTGTCTATAAGATTAACTGTATGTAGCTGAACTCCCTACAGAATAACTTGCAATGTAATATAAATCTATAATGTTTATGAATGATCTACCTAATTCTATTACTGACAGTGAGGCTTTACTCTTTGTAGATGACACCAAATATTTCAGGCACATTAAGACACCTCCTGGCGAACAACTGTTACAACGTGACATTGACAACCTCTTTAGCTGGAGTACATCCTCTAATTTACATTTTAACTCATCTAAAAGCTGCCATTTATCTTTTAACCGGAAGTCTCCTACATCATATACTATTAGTGGTAACATAATCATTACTAAACAATCACATAAAGATGTTGGAGTTACATTAAGTGATAATCTTGAATGGAAAACTCATCATGACATTATTTTAAGTAAAGCTTATAAGACATTGGGCCTTGTACGAAGATCTTCAGTTCATCTATACCACCACTGACTAAAGTTAAGCTATACGTATCTCTAATCAGGTCTCAGCTCATGTACTGCTCCCCTATCTGGCGTCCATATTTAGTGAAAGACATCAGTAACCTAGAACATCTTCAGAGACGAGCCACAAAGTATATTTTGAACGATTACATTTCCGACTATAAAACTAGACTTCTCAAACTAGAGCTTCTCCCATTAATGTACACTTTTGAACTTTCAGACATCATGTTTTTCATCAAATCTATCAAAAATCCAACCAGTAGTTTCAACATTTCATTTCCTTCTCTACCAGTGCCAGATCAGGAGGCTTCAAATTACATCACAATCCCTCCACCACTAACAAGCAACGACACTTTTACTTTGTAAGGATCTGTGAACAGAATCAAGTCCCACTTCTGGAATCATTTCATTCATAACTTTGACCCCCTCAACCCCCATACACTGCACTACCACTGTCCCTGTAGTCGGTGTGTTACTGATCATTTCTCGATTAACTACACACTGTTTTAGACAATTTATCATGTGTTCCCTTATTATTATTTTATAATTACTACTTTTGGCTGTAGGAACAAGCCTACAGACCTTTAGTACACCATGTGTATTGTCAATTCTTGTATCTGTATGTGTATCTAAGCTCATGCTTGTATGTGTGTACTATAAAGCATTAATAAATAAATAAATAAATAATGGAGTAAGTTATAAACGTAGCTGAATGCTTTATTAGGGTGACTGTTTTATCAGAGTATCTCGATCTCGCATATGCTACACGTAGTTGGCTTTGGAATCATAACTCAGTGGTTTGTAATCCGATTCTTCTGTACTACAGCACGGACTTTCTATGATAATTATTCCTGCCACACACCGATTTTCAGCTCACTACTCTAAGCGGTTTGCCTGGTAGGCGTGAAAACTATTAGTTTTTTTATTCATAAAAATCGATCGCGTAATTGTGACACAGGTTGGGTTTTGTGTTATATCTCGATGGCCTTTAACTGGATTCCTTTCAAACCACAAAAAGGCACTCCTACGATAGTTACTCCATCTACATAGCAATTTTCAGCTCATTTCTTCAAGCAGTTTACCCTGTGGGCGTGACAGACCTTCGACCTTATTTTATGCAAATAATTGGTCATAACTCCATGAATGTTCATCGGATTCCTACCAAACTTGGTACTGAGATTTGCCTTAATGAGCCTTTAAGTGTGCCAAATTTCAGCTTGATTGGAGCACGCATTCGTGTTTTATTTCGGATTTTGCAAAGTGTGCGAAAAGAAGAAGAAAAAAACGAAGAAAAAAACCCATGTTTTGGCCGCTCGTATCTCGGAAATGGCTGGAGCGAGTTTCTTCAAATTTGGAATGTGGACTCCCCTACCTAGCCGGCACCTCTGCAGCAACTTTGGTTTCAGTCGGATAAGGAATCACGGAGCTACAAAGGTGTGAAAATCGTGTTTACTTTCTTCCTGTAAATGTACTCACGGTGTGGAGCGCCGGCTTCTTGGGCCGCACGACACACTACCGTGTGTCTTGATTTGATCAACTTGTCAAATTGCTTCGGTCAGATGGTTTCTCATCACTTGCTCAACTGTTAGACAAATTGGAAAAGAAATATCATGAAAGAACAGCACCAAAACCATACAGAAAATTTTTTTCTGAAATTGCAAGAAATATGCCAGCTTGTGGAATGGTGCAAATTGCTGGTTGTAAGCAAACTTGCAGCACACTCCATGCAATCACTAAGAAATCCATTGACATATTTTCACCTAAAAATCATCGTCTTTGGAAAGATCTCTCTGAGAAAGCACCTGTTATTACATCCTTTCTCATGTTATGCCGTAAAGATTTGGATGGGGAGATTTCTAGTGAGATACTGGATGTGTTAGGCCACATTTTGACTACCCTGCAAGCTCCATTTAAACTTCATCCACCAGATCCAGGTTATTATCCTCAGCCTGACCCCACAAATTGTCTCAGTTACTTTCCAAGCTTACCACAGTTACATGGAAATGCTGCATATGAGAAAGATAAGTCACGAACAGCACCAGAAACAGATAAATGCCGTAAACGGAGCTCAAGCCATCCTACTCTTGCACCCGGAATTTTTACTGTCTATTGTCCTCATTCTGTATGCTATGGATTTGAAATGTTGACAGAATGTGAGTCTCCATGTCATCCATTTCAAATCTTCAAAACTCATTTTTCAAAGCCACCTGGAATGATTATATATGACAATGCATGCAGTCTCCATCAGTACTGCCTTAACAGAGAGCCCATATTCTTCCAAAATACAACTTTTTATGTAGATCGTTTTCACTGGAGGGGACACATTGGATGTTCTTCTGGTTACTGTTTAGATTAATACTGCACTATGGATATAAAATCGATCAATTCACAAGTTAATGAACAAGCAAATTTTGGTCTGCAACGGATAAACGGACAGCTTGCATACATGAATTATTCAAATTTCATTTTTCATTTAAAATTGTTTCTTGCTATCAAGAACATGGACATCTGTATCAAGCAGAAACTTTGACTGTAAAGCTCATTTAAGTTCACTGCATTAGATGTATGTACAGATCTAGTAGTGATAGAAGTTTTAAGCAAAGCACGTATTAATAATAACATTCAGAAATCATTGATACTACAAGTTACAGAAAAAATGCAGTAGTAAGATCTCTGAAATCCACCACAAATAATCAGTTATTGTAACCTAAAATTATCGCTTATGTCAACCAGCATCTTGGCACTCCCAGAAACTGCTATTTAATTTTGGGAACTATAGATTTCACAAAATTGGAAATTTTGACTATGGTTTCTTAAACCGCAACCTCTTGGCAGTGCATAAGTTGCCACTTTTGGCTTTCATAAAACAGCCACAATCATCCTTTTTTGAAACCAGCAGTTGCCATTTTTGGCTGTTTGTAGACAGTGTAAAAGTTGCCAAATTTGGCTCAAATAATTGCCATTTTTGGCAATTTTTGGGCAGTATTAAAGTTGCCAAATCTGGCTCCGTAACATACCTGGAACTTCCACTGCACATAGGCCCATTGTCTGCTGTTCTTTTTCCATTTAGTGTGTCCTGTTCTAGTCAGCATTTCATTAAACCAGCGAAGAATATCTGTTGAATCAGCCATTCCTTTGTTGCTATCAAAGCACCAATGATTATGAAAGCTTGAAGCTATTAGCTTTTCTGTCTTGTTCAGTGGTCCTTGCAGTCTTTCACAATGCTTTCTACCTGTCACATTTATATCCATTTGTGAGCAAAATTGACGATCAATATATGGAGAATCGTAAAACTTCACAGAAACAGTGTCACTAAAAGTAACATCCTTAAGAACCTGTAGAGAAGCTTTAGTTCCACGGTGATCGTCACTTCTCAAGATGCCACATAAGCTATGTTCTTTGCAAGCCATCTGCAACTTTCAACCAACTGATGCCTTCCTTCCCAGTTTGAATTAGACATACTGCTGAGAGGAGTAAAGCTTATATAGAAAATTCTTTTCTCTCAGAAATCTCTCAGAATCTCTCAGGGCCATGTTAAACCTGTGCATGTAGCATTTACTCAATGAATGTAACTCTGAGAGAATTTATTGTGAGAGATTTTAAGATGTTTGTGCTGAAGGTGTTAAAATATCTCACAAAAAAATCTCTCAGCTATGCACAGAGGTGTGAATCTTTCACATAAATCTCATACCCATAGTGTTTATTCAGTAAGCACAATTCTGAGAGGTTTTTGTGAGAGATTTTATGTATGCCTTGTACAGGAAATATCAAGACTTTCTTACAAGAATCTGTCAGCTGTGCCCAAATATTTGGTTAGAAAATACTTGAATCCAGTAGTCCAGTCCAGTGATTCTATACAACCCTAAAGATGTGAAAATTTTCCACCTCAAAGTTTTGGATGGTGGCAATCCCCCTCCCCCCCCCAAAAAAAATCATTGAAAATCCTGCTATACGGTAGTTAATTAAGAATGGTCCAGTTTCCATTCCTATAAAATAAACTTTAGTACACTTATTTTGTCTCTGTCAGCAAGTTACGTATACTGTGCAGCTAACTGGAATGTTACTGAAGGTACAATAATTGCTTAACCATTTCTTTGTGTTGTGTTTATTACTAATTTACAGTGAAGCAGCAGCCAACATGTTTGCTTGAAGTGAATGTCATAAACAGTAAGTGCTAGTGATGTTTCCTGTATGTTAATGTTATCTGTAGTTCACCAATTCAGACTTTAGACCATAGTAAGCTAGCTACTGATATAATTTTGAGTAGCTATTTTCATGGCAGTATCTATAATACAAGCACACAACCATGGATAGTGGTAGGGGTGGTAGGCAGGCAACTGGTATATCAACAGAAAATGGCTGAGCAGGTCATTTGGAGTCTCCAGCCTTAATACCACCATGCAGTGTCACTCAATGTAAAAGAAATGAATGCAATAAACACCTGGGAAACTGTCCAAAGGTGCCAATTACTCTAGCCTCATGTTCCTGCAAGAGCATCCCAAGGTGCAAGAGCATTCCCAGTGGCTGGCACATGTCTCTTGTGAAAAATAGTCTGAGCAAATTAGCGGCATGGCTATGGTATTGGTGTGACTATCTATTGATGGTGAAAGTCAACTTCAGTGTTGTGTACAAAATTTATTTTCAAAAATTTTGTCACATTAATTATGGTAATCAATTAACTCATGATACCCCAAAGATATACACCAGATTACTCTAATAGAGCAGTCATCAATACAAGGGGTACAATAAGGTGTACAGGGGTGTAAGAGCATAACGGACAGTATCCATGGAAAGAGAAGTTTAGTGTATGACTTTGAGACCTCAGTAAGTTTTAGAGCATACATTAATAATAGAGCAAATACTGTAATACAACAGTCAAGCTGATCTATCCTTTTTAAATGTGTTCATTTTAACACAGTAAACAGAGCAATCAACCAACTATCTTAAGAACAACGGACGAAATATTGAAGCATTCCTCACAGAGCATAAATGGCTGAAGCCTGTGTCCAAAAGTTTCTTCATACATAAAAATATAATACACACAAACGAAATATAACTGAGTGAAGAAAGCAAGTCATATTCCTTACAGCTTGTATGTGGGGCACTTTAAGTGAGACAACTTTATACAAAGGAAGGGAATTGGAAAAAAACTCATGTACTGCACCAAAATCTCTATCAGGTATTGCATACATTACAGGTACATAGTGAATCACATTAAAGAGGTATTCTGAAACACAGAGGTATATACTAAAATAAATACAAAACCTTTTTAGTACAAATATCACAGTACCTGTTTCAGTGTTATAAATCTGAAAGCTGTTGTTAGACGCACCACATGTGAACAAAAATGTCTAGTGTAGCAGTGTAAAACAAGTTTGTATCACTAGCTTCAGTAAACAAAATTCCCCGTTGCTTCAAGCCTAAAAGAGAAAAGTAAACGCAAACTTAACAACTTATACACTATGGTTATAGCTGCATTCATGGTGAAATTTTAACTCATAGCTTTTGGCCTTTCCAAGCTATACTGTATTGACATATAATTGCTCTCTCACAATGTGTACATTGACAGTTTTCCACATTAGATTATATATTTTTGTGAACAGGTCAACTAATTCAGAGTGTATTTGGACATCACAGTACAGTGTTATATTTGGATTATAATCAAGACAGAGGGTTATGTTCCAATAATGAAGATGGTCTGATTGCAAGTGGATCATGTGACTGCACTGTAATGTTGTGGAAACAGAGTGGACAAAAAAATGCTGAATTATTAGCTCAACGTCAGAGTCTATGAAAAGTAAATTATTCTGTGATTATTTGTGCATTAATTGTCTGTTTATCTGTTTCTATTTAGTAAATTCATACAGATATTGACTATTGGTTTGTACTGTTAGGAAAGTCTACAGTTTGGCAGTCCTCTTCAGTCCACGTTTAAAACATTTCTTACTTTGCTGCCTGCTAGCATGTTAACTCCACCTGTTTTGTAAAAGTGCCTAGAACTACAGTAACCTTTTCTCCACTTATAAACACATTTCAGTATACTTATTCATTGTTCATCTGTCCAATGCTGTGTACAGCAAAATGAAATCTTGTAGCATTCCTCACCACTGCATTTACTCCTCAAAAAGTATTAAGATGTAGCCTGCTGTGTGTATGTACATGAATTACATACTTTCCATTATATTAGGTACTACTGAGCCAATAGCAGTACTAACTGGTCATCATACTCCAGTTGTATCTGTTGCACTGAACTGCAGTTTGGGAATAGTTACAGGTGGAGTTCTGTGTAAGTCATGAAATAAACTAAAACTCTAAACTACAATCTGTTAAAATAGTTCTGGTAGACTAGTATGTTGTAATGCAGTGTTTGGTGTTTGTACTGTCATCAGCAGAAATACTGTATTTATCTTGCTAAGCTCAATAAACACCAGGTCCTAAATGAAGGCCACAGAGGCAATACCTTAATGCGAGATCTTGTCTGAGATTATAATAGTAGGACAAGGCTTACTACAGTTAATGAAACTCGTGACTTGTCAAAGGGATGTCAACAGCTAGATATGTACTAAAGCTCATAAGGCTAAAGATATCTTTGCATAAGCTATAGCTATGGATATGCATTGTGAAATATGTATTGACAGTGCAATGCAACACCATACACTTAAACTATATGATTTTTGACCTCCAGAGATTTCTATTGACATTAATGTTGTGGATTGAGTCAGCAACACTGTTTGTTATTATGCTGCTAGAGTATATGGCTGCTCTATTGGAGTATCTCAATCTCTAAAATGTGACCGGATCTGTGAAAACCCGGCATAATGGCGCATTTTTTTAAACCTTTATTTTTTTGAATATTTATAATCTACTTAACCAAGTATATGCTCTGTGGCCAAGTTCCAGCCTCGTATGCCAACAACTTGTGGAGCTAGGGTTACAGTCCTACTATAACAACAACAGAAAGATCGATTTGTACAGCAAGTATTAGGAAAATAAATTACTGGCACTTACAAAAACTGTTGTAACTTACGAAAACAATGAAGTACAGAGTTGCAACATGCACCATCATGTTTACCATTAATAGGGGAGTCCATTACTGGGTAAAGTTTTCCTTCTACCACCTTTCTTCACTACATACAGAGACAGAATCAGTGAAGAAAGATCGATCGCATACGATTGCTGTGACATAAACAAATGCCCATAACTCGTGTATCGCTTAGCCTACTGCAAGGATTTTCGAACTCCCCTTGAGTAGATTAATAAGATTTTATCATTAGACCCTTTCTTCACAATTAAAGAACAAAGCATTTAAAAGTTTTACGGAATTTTTTAAATTACATAAATAGTGTACCCATTGCAATCAATGGCAAATTTAGGCTTGTACATTATGCCAGTTTTTTGCAAATCCGGTCACAAATTTAGAGTTCTCATAGTTTTCCATGTTCCCCTTGTGCCATATGCCTGTATGGTATCAAGAAAAGCTTTCAGTATATCATACACAGACATAATCTTCACTAAGATAATTTAAATATGTTTCAAGTGCTTCACAATAATCAAGACTGTGTAACTGGCCCATCTGCTGGAAATACAATTGAGCATATTATAACATAACACAAATGCAGGCTTTGTTTGTTAAGTAGCAACACTAAAACTTTGCATGAAAAAGATAAACATACTCTAATAGAACATTCACAACATTAAAATAATAACATTAGCTAGTGTATCATGTGAATCTACTCGGTACATAATATTGTAGACGAACATCTTCTAAGCACATAAGCAAGTTTAATACATCACACCTAGAAGTGGTAAAGAATTTATATGAGTATTGTAGAGTACCATATGGTAATTATTCTGTAACTGTGTTTGTGACTCAATTGATCAGTCAGTATGCTATATCTTTACCTAGCTGCTTTTGCCTTACTATACAACACTAAAGGAGATCTATTATGCAAGCTTTCAACTACAAGTGATGATGTTTACAATGTTCTTCCGAAATCCACGGTGATCACTAATGATGGAAATGTGATAGTTCAATATGTCGGTGGAGATGGTGGATTAATAATCAGATATTCCTTAAATTATCAACGTGGACTCTAAAAGAAAATATTTTGGTATGTAAAACAAAATAATTATTTTGTGGAATTTTCAACTAGAGTAGGGACCATACCACATTGATAAAAAGTACTGAAACAAGCTGGAGTATTGCATGATATTAAATCACAGTAAAACAATAAGAAGTGTTATATCCCTACTGTGCTCAAGATACCATAAGAAGAGCACAGTAGGGATTAATATCGTGCACTACTCCAGCTTGTTTCAGTACTTTTTATTAATATGCTATGGTCCCTACTCTAGTTGAAAATTCCAATTTTTTTGTGTACTTGTTTGTTATAAATAATATTATGACTGGTGAAACCATGCATACCGAATTAGTGCCACACACCCCAGCTACCAATTATCATCTGAAAAGCCATTACGCTTCGTTGTAGGCTATGTTCAACCCTTTACACAGCATTATGAATCAAGAACTGTTCAAAAAGCACCTCTTTAATCAAAGTAGCCGCTATGAAAAATACAGACAATTTCCATTACGAATGGAAGCCATCACATGCTACTGCCAAATCAATACCTTTTGCTGTCAGCCAAGATAAATGGGACACAAAGGAGGACACTGGTAAGTCCACGAAGAATGCATTGTACATACTGCGGTATGCCAAAAAAGCAACTCTCAGGCTGAAGCGACATTGAACAGTGAAAAAATCAAGCCCATAGCCTTAGCCGTTATCATGTTATGCTTGTCTGAAGGCATCAGGCAGGCAGTCAGTCAGTCAGTAGAAAATTCCATTTAATAATTTAAAAAAAATTAAAATCTGTAGCAATTTGTTGAAAGCGTTTCGGGTCAATTGAAAAGCTTGCTTGTTGGTTGTAACTAACCAATCCTGCCTCATCGTTGTCAAGGAAAGTTAATGCTGGTTTTTGGGTGATGTTTTTTGTGGGTCACGCCTACTCCTATGTGGTCCCTACTATACAGTACTATCATGCTGTATGAGAAGTATAACAGGGAAGTTTAGCAGGAGGTGACTTTGCTACCACAACAGATATGTATAGTCTTCGTTGATCTGACATTATGTCAGATCAAAGTCAAAGTTGATCTGACATGATCTGACAATGAATGTGCAAAGCAGCAGCATGTATATGCATGCCAAGATAGGGGGATTTGTAGCATACCCCCTCAGACAATTTTGGAGTTTCAATGCTTGGAGATTGCAATTGATGAGTATTTCGACACCCAAAACTCCTTCAGCAGCCATGCACTGCATCATTGTTAAGCCACATATATACATATAGTAAATCTATAATGAGTTGATATGATATTATCTAATCAAAAACAGCCAAGCTGTAAAAAAAGGAGTGCGGCCCTTGAAAAGGCTATGGTGAAAAAAGATGTGAAATCCAAGGTGGCGGCCAAGAAATGGCTGTGATGGTAGGTTAATGGTAAAAATTTTAATAACGACAATTCAGGTGAATTTGGTGCCGCTTGGTCAATTGGCACAAAATTCACCTGAATTGTCATTATTAAAATTTTTACCATTAACCTACCATCACAGCCATTTCTTGGCTGCCACCTTGGATTTCACATCTTTTTTCACCATAGCCTTTTCAAGGGCCGCACTCCTTTTTTTACAGCTTGGCTGTTTTTGATTAGATTTCACTTCTTTTTGTATTTGTATACCCCAAAGCCGGCCTATGGCCAGCTTTGGGGCTTTTTAACCTATATATTTTTCTTTACCACAAGAAAAAGAAAAAGATGAAGCAGATTTTATAAACACTTTAACTCATTCTGATTTTATCAGTAAATGTACAAATTATATATATAATGCATATATCAAGAGTTCATAATATAAAAAGAGAGCATATATTTATTACATGTCAATTGATCTCCACAGGATAAATCTCTCTACTGGGTGACTTGAAATGTAGCTGAAATCTCTACAGGGTGATCTGCTTGTACGTAGATGAACTCTTTACAGGATTCTCTCTACAGGGTGACTTGACTCTAGCTGAACTCTCTGCAGGGTTATCTGTTTGTAGTTGAATTCTCTACAGGGTGACTTGTTTGCAGCTGAACTCTCTACAAGGTAACTTCTTCTAGCTGATCTGTCTACAGGGTGACTTGTTTCTAGCTGGTCTCTCTACAGGACGATTTGTTTGTAGCTGAATTCTCTACAGGGTGATGTGTTTGCAGCTGAACTCTCTACATGGTGGTTGCTTTGTAGCTGAACTCTCTAAAAAAGGTGACTTCTTCTAGCTGAACTCTCTACAGTGTGATCTTTTCATAGCTGCATGAACTCTCTACAGGATGATTTGTTTGCAGCTAAACTCTCTACATGATGATTTCTTTGTAGCTGAACTCTCTACAGGGTGATTTGTTTGTAGCTGAACTCCCTACAAGGTAACTTCATCTAGCTGATCTATCTACAGGGTAATTTGTTTTTAGCTGAGTTCTCTACAGGGCGTTTGTTTGCAGCTGAATTCTCTACATGGTGGTTTCTTTATAGCTGAACTCTCTACAAGGTGACTTCTTCTAGCTGATCTCTCAACAGGGTGATTTGTTTGTAGCTGAACTCTCTACAGGTGATTTGTTTGTAGCTGAACTCTCTACAAGGTGATACTTCTAGGTGATCTCTCTACAGGATGACTTGTTCCTAACTGAACTCTCAACAGGGTGATCTGTTCATAGCTGAACTTTCTACTGGGTGATTTTTTTGCAGCTAAACTCTCTACATGGTGGTTTCTTTGTAGCTGAACTCTCTACAAAGTAACTTATACTACCTGATCTCTCTACAGTGTGACTTGTTTCCAGCTGATCTGTGATTTGTTTGTATCTGAACTCTGTACAGGCTGATTTGTTTGCAGCTGAACTATCTACATGGCGGGTTCTTTGTAGCTGAACTCTCTACATGGTGACTTCTTCTAGCTGATCTCTCTACAGGGTGACTTGTTTCTAGCTGAACTCTCTACAGGTGATTTGTTTGCAGCTGAACTCTCTACATGGTGGTTTCTTTGTAGCTGAACTCTCTACAAGGTAACTTCTTCTAGCTGATCTTTCTACAGGGTGATTTGTTTGTAGCTGAATTCTCTACAGAGTGATTTATTTGCAGCTGAACTCTCTACAAGGTGACTTCTTCTAGCTGAACTCTCTACAGAGTGATTGATTTTTTGCAGCTGAACTCTCTACATGGTGGTTTCTTTGTAACTTAGCTCTCTACAGGGTGATTTGTTTGTAGCTGAACTCTCTACAGGGTGATCTGTTCGTAGCTGAACTCCCTACAAGGTAACTTCTTCTAGCTGATCTTTCTACAGGGCGATTTGTTCATAGCTGAGTTCTCTACAGGGTGATTTGTTTGCAGCTGAACTCTCTACATGGTAGTTTCTTTGTAGCTGAACTCTCTACAATGTGACTTCTTCTAGCTGAACTCTCTACAGGATGACTTGTTTCCAACTGATCTCTCTACAGGGTGACTTGTTTCTAGCTGAACTCTCTACAGGGGATTTGTTTACAGCTGAACTCTCTACATGGTAGTTTCTTTATAGCTGAACTCTCTATAATGTGACTTCTTCTAGCTGATATCTCTGCAGGGTGATTTGTTTGTAGCTGAACTCTCTACAGGTGATTTGTTTGTAGCTGAATTTTCTACAAGGTGATACTTCTAGCTGATCTCTCTACAGGATTACTTGTTCCTAACTGAACTCTCAACAGGGTGATCTGTTCATAGCTGAACTTTCTACTGGGTGATTTGTTTGCAGCTTAACTCTCTACATGGTGATTTCTTTGTAGCTGAACTCTCTACAAGGTAACTTCTTCTAGCTCATCTTTCTACAGGGTGATTTGTTTGTAGCTGAATTCTCTACAGGCGACTTGTTTCTAGCTGATCTCTGTACAGGGTGACTTGTTCCTAGCTGAACTCTCTACAGGTTATTTGTTTGCAGCTGAACTCTCTTACATGGTGGTTTCTTTGTAGCTGAACTCTCTACAAGGTGACTTCTTCTAGCTGATCTCTCTACAAGATGACTTGTTTCTAACTGAACTCTCTACAGTGTGATCTGTTCATAGTGGAACTTTCTACTGGGTGATTTGTTTGCAGCTGAACTCTTTACATGATTGTTTCTTTGTAACTGAACTCTCTACAAGGTAACTTCTTCTAGCTGATCTCTCTACAGGGCAATTTGTTTGAGCTGAACTCTCTACATGATGGTTTCTTTGTAGCTGAACTCTCTATTAGGTACCTTCTTCTGGCTGATCTGACTACAGGGTGACTTATTTGTAGCTGAATTCCCTACAGAATAACTTACAATGTAATATAATTGAGTAAATTATAAATGCAGCTGAATGCTTTATTAGGGTGACTGTTCTATTAGAGTATCTCGATCTCGCATTTGCTACACGTAGTTGCGTTTCGAATCATAACTCAGTGGTTTGCAATCCGATTCTTCTGTACTACTGCAAGGGCTTTCTATGATGATTATTCCAGCTACATACTGATTTTCAGCTCATTGCTCTAAGCGGTTTGCCTGATAGACACGAAAACTAATAGTATTTTTATTCATAAAAATCGATCGCGTAATTTTGACACAGGTTGGGTTTTGTGTCATATCTCCGTGGTCTTTATCCCGATTCCTTTCAAACCACAAAAAGGCACTCCTATGATGGTTGCTCCATCTACATAGCAATTTTCAACTGATTCCTCAAAGGAGTTTACCCTGTAGGCGTGACAGACCTTCGACCTTATTTTATGCACATAATCGGTCATAACTCCGTGAATGTTCATCGGATTCCTACCAAAGTTGGTACAAAGATCCGCCTTAATGAGCCCTTTAAGTGTGCCAAATTTCAGCCCGATCCAAGCACGCATTCGTGTTTTATGGCGGATTTTGCGAAGTGTGCGAAATGAAGAAGTAGAAGAAAAAAACGAAGAAATTAAAACGAAATTTTGTTCGCTCGTATCTCGGAAATGGCTGGAGCGATTTTCTTCAAATTTGGTGTGTAGACTCCCCTTGCTGGCCGGCACCTCTCTAGCAAATTTGGTTCCAATCGGATAAGGGATCACAGAGCTACATAGGTGTGAAAATTGCGTTTTCTTTCTTCCTGTTAATATACTCACGGGTGGCACGCCGGCTTCTTGGGCCGCACGACACACTATCGTGTGTCTTGATCCAATGCAATGTTTTCTGACATGTATATATTTGGTTTGCAATCTATAACAATTATAATCATATACTGCAGAATAGTGCTGTGAACCTGCAGACTTTGCTAAAACTGGTTATTGGAAGGTGAATAATTGGATATTGACTGGTTATTGTTTGATTAGCAGACATTATGGCACTAAACATTCCTGTTGAAAGTCCTTAGGGTGGTACCAAAGTGACCATTAACATCCTGCTTTACAATAACAGCTATTACAAGCTCATAACACATGCTTTGAGGTTATGTTATGATGTTAACACCTATCAGCAGGGGTAATTTATGGTTTACCAAGTGGGTGGGAAAAACCAGTTTAAAGGCTTCTTAGCCAATAATTGGCTTGACCTAGACAATACCAGTTCGCAACTCTACTGCAGAACATTTTAAAACCCTTTAGAAGCCACTAAAACAGTGTGTGAATATTTGGTAAGATGATGCAGATTACACTTCAGTGAAAGGTGCAGGTTTGATTCAGACAGTTCATTTTTAGGTACACCTTTTTTTAGAAGCTGACCCTTCTATTAGAGTATATTGATTATTTTTGGTTATAAGATTTCAAGCTTTCAAGTCATTGTAACTCACCAAGGGTAGTGAGCTAACTATGAATTTATTTTCGAAGATGTATTAATTCATTACCTTTCAAAGCATTTCTTTATAGTAGTGTAGTGTCGTGAGTGCTCATATAGGGGTGGTGGGACAGGCACCAGCTAGATTTGAAAATGGACGGGACAATAGTTGAAGGCTAATGGTGAAATTACAGAGTTGGCCACATCACAGTAAAACCAACACAGAAAGCATTTGGTCAATAGATAGAATGATCGTTATGGAAGACAGACGTTATAATTGTATTGTATTGCATATTATATTGGGTAAGTAGAATTCAAGGAAAACGGAACTGAAAGCGGAAACGGGAATGACCCACGGAAAATGCCTGATAAAGGTCATCATGTAATATGCAAGTTGGACAGGTTTGATTTTGTAGCACAATGTTTCTTTGCAGTGTTGTTTGGATCCTTTCAATAAAACAATTGAAACACTCCAATAGAGCAGTCACCTACATTAAAAATACTCTAATAGAGCAGTCAAGAATTGACAAGCATACCAATGCTGCATGTATAACAGGCGCAGAGAAATGGGGGTTGGGGGGGAGGTAGTGGGAGGAGTAACTGCCCCCCCCCCCCCCCCCCCCCCCCCCCCCAACTTTTACAAGTGGAGAGGTAGTGCCCCCTCAATGCCCAGTTGCTAAAGTAAAGCAACTATTGTAGTCATTAGCCAACTTACTTTACCTTGATGTACTAGAGTTTGTGCTAAAAATTATGCAATAATTTTTTTTAAATTTATTTTATTTCAGTTATGCAAAAATGGAATACTGCCCCCTTCCCCCACTTTTGAGTACTGTTCTCCTCCCCTGATGTATATTCCCATCATTTGACTTCTAAATTACCTGGAAGCATTAAGTGACCCTATAATAGGCACTGTCAGTTAACTTAGAGTACTTTTGGGATTTGGGAATCTCAGTATTAATTTAAAGTTATAATAATGTTTAATGTTATAGTTTCAGAGAAGTAGAGAACTTTCAATATTGATGACTCAACTACAGGTGCGGATACAGACTTACAGAAAGGGGGGGTCAGAATGAATTGAAGCACTACATTGTCTGGTTTAGTAAGGTGAGACCAAAAAAATAAAAAGGTCGCAGCCAACTGACAATAGCTGCCCACCTCACCAAGTATGCATTTATAGCTGATAAAGTACATAAAAATTCTTACATAGCTCACTACACACTGCTCTAATACTGTGACTTCTTATTAGAGTGACTGCTCTATTAGAGTATCTTGATCTTGGTATATATACAATTTTTTTTTTGTGGGGGGGGGGGGGGGGGGGGGGGGGGGGGGGGAAGTCAAGAGCCCCCCATGACCCCCCCTGTATCCACCCCTGCCTAGCTAGTCTATAATACCTATGACAGCTATAGTCCATTAATTCACAAGCCATCAATGTGGGTCCCTGGTGGGATAGGTAACAATACATTCTTGACTGTTCTATTAGAGTGTTTTGATCGTTTTAGCAAAAGGATCCAAACAATGACATTGTGCTGCAAAATCAAACCTGTCCAACCTGTATCATTGTATGATGATCTTTATTAGGCATTTTCCGTGGGTTGTTCCCATTTCCGTTTCCGTCCTGTTCCTGTTTACCTTGGATTCTACTTACCCTATTATATTTATGTGCCATTGTCTGGACAGCCCAAGTTGGTCATGTGGCTTGTAATGGAGTAGTTTGTAATGGAGTAGTTTGTAATGGAGTTTGATTTAGATGAAAGCACAAGGAGGGAGCCTAAAGGTTGCTGTTTACCTGTTTGATGGCTTGTTTATTCTACTATAACAATAACTACCACTTAGTTGCTAGGTGATAATGGGTTTTTACAGCCCAGGGGAGTGACCATGAATGCTCTGTAGTGACTTCCCCCTATGCCCACTAAACTGCATAGCACTAACTGATAGCAATAATAACTTGAATTTAAGCTAGTCATTTAGCAAAATAGCATGTTATTCTTAGTTATGGACATTTCTGAGATATGTACCAGATAAGAGAGGTTCCACGTGCACTATACCAGGTTAAGTTTCTTCTTACAACTTGGTAGCTTTACGTCAAACTACAAAAGTTTGGAGATGTTTAACATACATACAGACCAATTTTCAAATTTTTACCTGTTTCCCTGTAGGCGTGACAAAAGTCTCTTTGTACGCAAATAATCATCTTTCCCTCTGTAGATTTGTCTTCTTACGCTCTTAAGACAATAGGGATACACGTTTGTGTTTTGTAACAGTTCTTGTGAAGTGTACAAAGAAAAGGTAGAAGGTAAACCCAATGAAATAAAGGGAAAAAGAGAAATTGAGTTGAAGTTTTGAGGACTAATACATATGGTGATTTTGCTCGAATTTAATATGTGCAATTCAGAAGGTGGAGAGCATTTGCGGTGTAAAAGTATTCCATTTGTGGAAGGAAACATGGAGTACTACGTGAAATTTGCATATTCTTTGTTCCTGTCAATATTCTTCCCACAGTGTGGTGCACCAGCCTTCATGGTACAGTCACACAACACAATACCATAACTTACTGAGGATATATAGACTAAGAAGAATAACTAATAAAAAATAAGCTAAACTTCTAGCTATGGACAAAATCAACAATAAATAAATAAAAACAATTCATGTGTATGCATGGCTGAATTTTGGCTGAGAAGATCAAAGGAACTATATTGACTGTCAATAGTATCATACAAGAATCAGCTTCATACTTCTTTCCTGTAACCTTGGTAGTACAATATTGGTTAGGTATAACCAAGCCCAAAAGTGCCTTAGTGCAACCCAAAATGCTTCCAATAAGTTGCTACAAATTTTTAAACTTTATTATTTAGTGGTATTTTCTGCTGACTGACTGACTTGATTTTTTCACTGTTCGACATTACTTCAGCCTGACAGGTGTCTTTTGGCATACCACAGTATGTACAACGCATGTATCATGGACTTACCTTTGTGCTCCATTGTGTCCTATTTCTTTTTGCTGACAGCCCAAGGTGTTGATTCATGATAGCAAAAGATGGCTTCCCTATGTTTGTAGGAATTGTCCATATTTTCTGTGGTGACTGGATTGATTGCAGAGGCACTTCTCCTACTGTTCTCCATTGCAATGCTGTGCAATGGTCTGAACAAAACTGAAAGTAAAGTGTTATGGCCACTTCACTTCGAGGCAGTAATTGATAGCTGGGACACACATTCAGATGAAAAGATTAACTCTGGCACTATTCTTTCTTTCATACGGGATGAGTAGGTTCATTAGTCATTACAAAAAAGTAAACAAATAGAATTATAAGTTCAATTAGGGAACATAGAAAAAAAAGTAGAGAAACAAGGGAGATACACCTGCTGATAAGCTAGTGGACATTTAATTTTATATGACTTGCTTGTTTACCATGCATTTCAGGCTTATTCTCGGCTGGAGGACCATCTGCCTTTCTGTAGCTGCAAATAGCCCATATCCAACATATTCCTCCATCATAGGACCTACTTGTATCACTGATGCATAACTTATTTGCAGCCTAAGGATCGTTGGCTGCTTGTTTCTACTAATAGCTTTTAAATTATAATGTCCTGCAATAAGCTCTCTGGGACCTTTCCACAAAACATAGCTGTTGCTTGATCAACTAGTAGGCCTTGTGGTACACTGAGACTGCAAACTCAGATTTTTACACCAGCACGTTGTCTAGTGTACCAAGTCACTAAATCATGTGGAATTCTCTTTAGTGGATAAGTGTATGACAGGTGGAAGCTAATTCATCCTACAGTCTCTTACAACACAGAGATCAGACCCTACAAGAACATACATTTGACAAACTTTGTTTTCCACAATGACGTCTTTGAATTAGGGCTGGGATGAATATTGAAATTTACCTTCGAATATTTGCTAATAAAATGTTCAAACATTCGAAGCTTCGGTGTTAGCTTTCAAGTTACAGGTTATCTTGTATTTATGCACATCCTTCTTAGGTTTTATCTTTCTAAACCTATTTAATAAGTTTGTAAGAATTTGTAAAGTGCATAGCAGCAATACTGAATGACGTAATCAATCAGTTGCAAATGGGCGTGTCTGCTATACTTCAATCATGCACAGGTAAACACCAAGTAATGGCTAAAAGAATGCTTTCCATGCATTATCTATCACTATAAGGTGTTTTAAGGCTGCAACTATGGTAGTAAGCTGAACTTCGATGGTTTAAAAATGGGCGTGGCACACAAAGATTGATCACGAACAGACGAACATTGATCACACAAGAGGAATAAGCAGCTGCAATGAAGATAATGATGTTTGTTTGTAATTCTTTAGTAGACCATGAGTGCATTACGAAGCTTCGAAGGACACTTTTATAATTCGAAGTTTATTTAACCTTCAAACCGACGGACCATTCAAAGCTTCGTCCCAGCCCTACTTTGAATCCATGTTGATTACTTTGATTTGCCAGTTCAGACAGTGGCTTTCTTTTCTTGTAGGCTTAAACATTTATTGTTCTGTGTTTCATTGTCCATAGTTGCACCTTTTTCCTGCTTCTTCACGTGTATTACTTTGTGCTGTACACATCATCAAACAGTCAAACACCATCATATCAATAAGGTCTGCTTCAAACCCGAGGAATAGCTAGACATATTGGTACCTTTGTCAATACCTGAGCCTGTACCCATCCATTCTCCAATTGAACTTTGGATAGTATTTATACTCTTGCATGAATCAAGCTAGAAGAAATCACTGTATCGCTTTCTCATTTCTAATCCTGCTTTTAAAAATGCTAAGCTAGCTAATTTCAATAAACCAATCAAAAAAGATTCGTGCCAAATGTGAAATATAGTACTCAGCTTTGCCTTGTGCTACTGCTATAGTGGTCTCAACCCCTCATACTATATTTCACTCCCTACAGTGCTAATACAATTGCATGTCCTCTAAACATGACTGCTAATAGTGATTGATGACAACTACTTAAGGGAAGTGGTTCACCAAAGTTGACAAATTGATGCAATTGACAATTTTATATCTCAGTAATAATTATTTATATATGTTCTGACCATATGCTAGTAATGTACAAGTAAATCTCCAAACATTAGTATCACCATTATCTGGTGCTGCCCACCCTTAAAAGTAAGAATCTGGTAAAATTGTGTTTGACAGTGTGTGTATGCCAGATGATTGCCCTGCAAGGCATTGTGTTGCCAAGGCGACTTGTGTTTGACATATGGCTGAACTTCATTGGCACACATTAATTGGCTAGTGTGGAATTTCTGTGCTAGAACTGATATGGGATCTGTATTTTACCAGACCCTTACTTTTAGCAGAGGCGGGCAGTGCTAAACAAATTTTTTGCCTCATTTATTGTTAAACTGTTAATGTGTGTACATAGTATGTTTTAACTTGATACATCAAAAACATAATGGTGAGCTATAGGTGTTAAAATGTAAACTGTACAATAATATGTGCACCGCTGTGAACTCCACGACTGCTCTGATGTCCCAAGAACAGGAATAATGTGGGGCTTACTGTTAGTTAAACATGCCTCTCAGCATATAGGAAACCAATGGGTGACTTCCTATCCTGTTCAGTACACCAGTGATGCCACTTATGCCAGGCTGTGTTTTAGGCATTGTTAGTATTTCCACTTCCTCAATTCAATGTCAACATCTGGAGAGGGTGTGGTCACTTGTCTGGGTTAAGTAGAAGATTGTAATCCATTGGGAGTACTTGGTAGGCCCATTAACATTGTAAGAAATTGTGAGTACCAAATGATAGTTTGGTCAGTTTCTGCCTGTTGATTTTGTCAGTTTTGTAAAATCATAGGGAGCGATGAGAAAACTACAAGCCTAGTGGATTGCTATTAACAACTCAACCATGTCATAGTCCGGCATCATTTCCTCTTTTCAACACCAGGATCACATGAGAAGGATCATGTGCCACAAACTTTGCATGGATACATCATAAAAATCCTAAGTGTTTTTTTTTAGAAATTTGAGCTTCATTGCCACTGGCTTTCATAATAATGTAATCAGGAGTACAGTCAATCTAAATAAATATAGTGGTCACTCAGAATTGGTACTGGTTGTAATTGCATATTCTAATGTTTAAGTGCCAGTCAATTGTGTTACTGTGTATGTGTATCTTTTCCACCCACTCACACTGTGCTGCATGGCTATGCATTGCATACATGCCCTATTGGTAGGTTGTCCCGTTGATGATTGCTTGGTTGCATGTGCCCCGGAAAAAGTAAAAAATAATGATGTGACAATAATAAACTACCCCTCCTTTTATTTCCAAGTTGGAAATCTCTTCTGTTAGTAATCCTCTCCCATTGTGTCCAGGATGAAGTTCACAGCTAGGACCTACTCTCTGAACAGGCTATTGATATAGAGGCAGGTGATATCCCTTCACTGTGGTGAGAACCTAGGGATCCCTTGTAAGAATCTCTCAATTGTATATAAATACGGTATATAGTCTGCTAATAACTGGAGCAAGTCTGTGTGTGGCATTATATGAAAAATCCAGATGTAATGGTGTCAAAGGAGGTGACATTTGAGTTAGAATTTCTTTGATGGGGCTGGTGGTCAGTAAGTCTGCCTTGTCCTTGCCACGCCCCTGCCTCTGTATTCATGTTAAGTTGTTAAGGTTACCCTGCCAATGCCCCCAACTTTTAGCAGGGCTCCTTCAATTGGACAATAGATGGTAGGGTGCATGACATGTTACCATAGTACCATTGTGAAACTGATACTAATTGGGCTAATGAAGCATCAGATTTTACCTTGTTCTGTAGACATTTGATGAATTCCTGCTAGCTTGAGAGGGTCATACTTTATTCCCAGCGATTTATCTGCAAACTGCAGTTTATTGGTCCTTCTCATTTGTGACAGTAACTCATTTGCATTTCCAAGGAGTATTAATGATCACTGGACTATGTCTAGCATGCCATAAATATTTTTTGTTGTTGCATTAACATCTTCTAGCAGATTTTACTCAATGAGGTCAGATCACAAGCCTTTAGTTTTGCTGTCCCCTTGTTTTGAGAAGCAAGATTTGAGGTAGTCCTTCACGAATTGGTCAACTACTGGCCGTTTTGCTACTGTGGATCTCATGTGCCTTATGCATTGCCGACCTGTTAACTTTGCTCAGGGTATGACAGAAGTGCTTTTTTCTAGATAATTTGTAATTACTTGTTGCAAGGTAAACGTGTTGTCTTTCTTAGCATCTAGCATGTTGGGGTCAAAGTTCTGTGGATTTTTTGATGCACATGAACACTGTCATCTACATGTAAATACTGCTGCCCATGTTGTTGGCGTAATTCCAATTAATGCCTATCTGTATCATAGTCTGCATCCTCAGCTTGGTTCCCCTAGCTGTAACAACAGGATTACCAACTGACGTGACTGACCAGTGGGACTTCAGAATCAGCGTGTTGTTAGATTTTGAGACTACCAGATTGGTGCATTTGCACAACCTGGTACATATTTGCATAGTCAATTCAGGGTGAGGTCCAGGCTGGTCACTAGTTGTCATATGCTATTTACTATTGCCCAACTTGGTGCAGGATGGTTAGTAAATGTGCCCTAAGAGCATCTCTTAATGAGTCATTACCTGAGATATTGCCTCTAGGGTCTTCTCCCGTTTCTTTTCTACTTACAATACACCGGCCACATGTCTTGTTGCTAGTATACAAAAATGCTGAAGTGGCATCATCGTGTTAATACAGTAGCTTTGAAATGCTGTCATGCAAGGAATGTAGGGGCAATACTATCAGTTAGTTAATCACTGTACCTTGTACCTGGACCTCTGAAATACAATTTACCATACTGGGTATATCCTCTATTGAACTAGTACTTGTATGTGTGTTTGAGTGTATGTAATACATACCAATCCTTATAATATTGTCAGCATTTTACAACTGTGTAATATTTTTGCTATATAGGCTGCACGTGTGATATGGATAATGCTGATGTAAAGTCTCTGGCCAGTGCTGCAGTATGTTTTCAGGATCTGTGTGTTCTTAAGGAACGTGAGAATCTATGAAACATCCTAATACTAGATTATGGAAGGTTTAGTAGGAAACAAGAACATCTAGATGCTGTACTGAGTTGCAATTGTTTGAACAAATATTTTTATGTAGTAATTATCAATGAAGCTGGTCATTGTTCAGATGTTATTAGTTTTCCACCCACCTTAAAGCAACAGAATTGTTCAATTCTTGAAGTTCCACCTTCATCACTTCGAAATGTTGGTACTATTCAAGATCACGTTGTAACACAAATGCTGATGTTTCTCCAGCAATAGCATTGCCGTAGAGCTTATTATTGTTTGTCTTTAGATAGCAACTTTCCAGATGGATCCAAAATCATGGAACACACTGGCTATGAATATACTTACTGTACAGTGATAAAATCTGTTAATAACTTTGTTTATTTAGACAATTAGTTCCACTTCAGAGAAATTGATGACCCTGCTAAAATGACCATGTTCCCTCTCCTTAGAAATGATGTGCCACGTGTGCCATTCACTGAAAATTCTGGAAAGCTACTTTTCTTTTGCCTGGGAGAAAAATACTATGGTATACCTGTTACATCACTCTGGGAGGAGTTGAAACAGTTTGGCAACAAGTATTCTTTACATGTTTCAGTAACCACTGCTTTTCCAAGTGTAGATTATGAGGTACAGTGTCTATATACTGTATAATAGTTTTGTTATTAGACAATCATACTCTGTAGCTAGCTTTAAAAAGAAAAACGAAACGAGCAAGTAAAATGCATGCTCCAAAGCCAACTAGGGAGTTCTGAGGCTTGCAACTATACCAAAATGATTCAACTTAAAAATAATGCTTTTTGATGATTTTGTCCTCTTAACCAGTAAAGATAACAAAACATACAAATAGTATAATTCAAAACAGACAAGAGAACGCTGCTATCAGAATACATAAGTTAGTTTGAGACGGGGTGTTATATCAAAGGGTGACAACCAAGAAATGGCTGCAGCGATGACTTATCGCAAAGTGATTGCATAATTATATCATTGTAGCTGTTACTTGGCCATATCCAGAGTGAATTATAATGGTTGGCCATCGGACATTTACCGACCAATTAGCTCAAAGACTGCCCAATTACTTACTGCACTGGTCAAAGATGGCTGACTGATTTCTGCAGAAAATTGATATACTCTAATAGAACAGTCAGTGACTCTAATAGAGCAGTCGACCAGCTTTTAAAAAGCTGTACCTAAAAGGTTCAAAAAATCGAAGAAAAAAATTTGGAGAATTGAACCCTGCACCCTTCAATGAAGTACAATTTGCACCATTCTACCACATGCTCATACACTGTTTTAGTGGTTTCTAAAGGGGTTTTAAATGTCCTGCAGTTAAAACCATAACTGATATAGATACAGTACATGTCACAAATCATCACATTGGATAATTTCATATCAGATCAACATAATGTTATTATCACAGATTTATTATGTATGTGGTTTAACAAATGTAACAGTGCATGGCTTCTGAAGGAGTTTTGGGTGACAAAAAATAATCCTCTCTGGCCATATCACATATTTTTCAAACCAGGTCAAGTGTATTGTGTTGATTGAATTATGTGAGGAGTTATCAAAGATAGGAGCAACTTTCAACATTAGAAAAATGGCTCTTTGCTCTTGATTTTCCATCCATGCATCCAGACTTGGAGTACTAGTCAACTGCCACCTGCAAACAAAATTATGAAAATGGGTGTGAAATGAATCAGTACTTATAGCGACAAATAATTAGTAGTGGCTTTCTAATCACCTTAGTAGTGTATTGGACTTGGCCACCCACTGCTTCATGATAGGCATTATATGGAACCATATATGCAAAATAGCTATAGTCTGCTATATATATTATCCACCATGTGGTGAGATCTATATAAATGAAGCTGAAAAGCCATCCATCTGACTGTCTGCATTCCATTTGAGTTCACACACTTTTCTCACCAGCTGCTGAATGTATCAAAGCAGTTTTTGTGTCAATAGAAATGTGCATCATCTTTGAGTAATAGCCCATATTTTATAAGTTTCCAAGTGCTGCTCTTTCATCTATGATCTGTTGAAGATAGTAGAGCACTGTAAAAACTGCAGATACACAGCTGTAGTGTTTGTGCATCGACCTCTTAATCCAAATATTCTGTCAGTCCGTAGTTTGATCCAGCACCAAGACTTTAGTCACCTTTGTTATATTTTTTACTCTGGTTTCTAAATGGAGTCCATTGAATGCGATTGCATGTGATCATTAATATTTGAATTGTGGTGATATGCCAAAGTAAAATTGTTTTGTGCTAAGTGACTTGAACAACATCAAAGGTGAGTCTTAGTATAGATAGACAGCATAAGCAATGTTAGCTGGCAGCCATCTTGCCCATCTACCATATCACTGTTTCATGTGAACCTAATACCACCTTAACAGACTGGATTTATTGAGTGAAGAACACATGTACATGGCACATTAATTGCTGACATTTGTGGTCATAATGTTTAGCAACCTCATTGTCATGCTCTTAGACTATTGATTCCACAAAATGGGCCAGGTCACATGTATCTTTATCATTCTTCTGTAACTGTTAGCTATAAAGGCTACTGAGATGGAGAAGAGAGCAGTTTTATTTCTGGTGGTGGATTAGGTTCTATGTGATAGTTAGACTTCAAGATACAGAATTTAGTAACCCAAAAGGTCCTGTGTTGCAGCGCCCAAGAAAAGAGAGGGCACTACTACAGGATCTGAGTGTTTCTAAATTCCATAGAATCCTGTGTTTGAAGTCTACCTTATTTAGACCATTATGGCCAGGTATAATGCAACTCCAATGTGATGCAGAAAATACTATGCTTTAGAGATAAAATACTTGAATTTCATTGGCTACTTAGATCCCTTGCTTTTGTCTCAATAGATCCTCAATGCTAAACACAACAATTACATGCCTGTAGCATTGGCAACCCATGGGTGTTTAACTGGAAAACGAGTGCCATATCAATTAGAGTGACAGTTTCTACTAATGAACGTCATGTTACAAGCAGCTGTGAAGGTACAACAATGAGCTGGGATGTTTGAGGCTTCATGTACAATGGGCTCATGTCTTACTGAGCTACTGTGCACAGTTTACATGTACATATTATGTACATATGTACACAGTACATACAGTCTTCATCATTGAGCTGAGTCCTACAAAAAGCTTAAATTGAAAAAGCGGAGATATGATTTTTCTCTAGTAAAATAGCATTTCAGCCAACCAGATGATTAGTGATGACAGCAAAGGTGTCAATGTGTGGTTAGTGCTTCATTGCAAATCCAGGAAAAGACTATGTACTTTTATGGGTTCCCTATAGGAAATGTGTAGTAGTGAAAACTTTGATTGGTTGTATTAAGGTGTCAGACATTTCAATGTTTAGGTTTTGAAATACTTTTAGGTAGTTATACAAAAGAGCCAACTCGTGTAATTCCAGCCATGAACTGCTGACTGTAGCATAACCAGCAGTGGCACTCCAACAGCTAAACCAGTTGACTATCATCAGGAGCTTATGAGCCGCGGCGGCGAAGGAGCATGAAACTCGGTTCCATCACAATCCAAATTACGTCACATTTTTTGAATAAATTGCTACGAGTGTCGTGCACAATTAGTATACATCGTCAATTAATGAGATTTTACTTTCCTTATATGGAAACTAATCGCTAATGAATTTGGATTTTGATGGCACCCAGCTGGCTACGTAAGTTTCATGCTCCTTTGCCGGCTCATAAGCTCCTGCTATCATATATAGTAGGGACCACAAAGGAGTGGGTGCAGCCCATGAAAAAACGTCACCCAAAAACCAGCCTCACTTTTCCCTGACGACAATGAAGCAGTATTGGTTAGGTAAAACTAAGTCTTCAGATCGACCTGAAACGCTTTCAACAAGTTGCTACGAAATTTTCTAAAAAATTATTAAACAGAATTTTCTATTAACTGACTGCAGGGACTTAGCCAGCCAATATTTGAACTTAACTACACACACACTAGAAACACGCTCACTTTCATGTGAGACATTATCAACAAAAAAAAATGAAAAGTGTATGCACACAAGGCCTACAGCTTCCTATGCTAGAGTAAAAACAAATGCTGCTTGCATGCATGCAAACATTTACTAGCTATATACTATTCTGTTAAACTTGTAGGGCAGGCATCCACCGATGATCGTCGTAGCCGAGCATCACGTGACATCAAACTGCTGAACCAACAAGAACCAACAATATAAACAGTTTATCACATATTTACTACAATCAACTGGCAGTATAGCTTACAGACCAACCACCACAGCGATATGTATTGCTTTTTCAAGTAAATGCCACATGGCCCCAATTGAAGGCCAGAGGAGCTGATTTATGAACTATGAGTCCTATCACAAATATCAGCATGCCAATAAAGCTTCTTCCCAGACTTATAGCAGCCAATGTGCATTTTGCATGAATCTGGTATAAACTACAACTCGGTTAATCTGCACAAATTGTGCATGTGACACTCTATAATGACTTGACCTTTTCTCCATTTCCAGCTCCATATTCCATTATTGTTATCTAGAAGAGTACGTTTTCCCATTTTCTTTCATCAGCAGTAAGTTAGGCTATATGGTACTTTCCTTATCTGAAACTAAATCTTTTGCTGCCAGCACCATCCACACTGAATCCTACCAATGATTATCACTCACTGTGACTTAGAGATACAGTACCACGACTATAGTGTACCACACTTCGACTCCATTTTAAATTTCGAATTTAAACCACGCCAAGGAGCTCGAGCATGGCACATGCGTCTACAAGAAGTGTAATTATAGGGACTTCCCAAGGGATTTTCCACGTGATGGATCACGTGATACACCATCTATCTCGATCCCTTCTTCGAAGTCATGGTTCAACAAATGAGGTACACGTTTACAATTTACAGTGGTTGTTGTGTGTCCTGCTGTGAATCCTCACATGAATCTTAAGCTACTTGTGATGGTTGGGAAAAAGTTTGTGATGGTTGGGCAAGAAACTGTGATAGTTGGGCAAATGCCTGCCCATGCCCACCCTTGGCTACGCCCCTGACCGACTGAGTAACTGACTGATGCCTTCAGACAAGCGTAACTCTATAATGGCTAAGGCTACGTACTTGCACTGTTCGATGTCTTTTTAGCACAATGCATTCTTCATGGACTTACCAGTGTCCTTCTTTCTGTCCCATTCATCTTTGCTGACAGTGAAGAGTGTTGATTTGGTGTTAGCTAGCTTGTGATAGCTTCCCTTCTTAACAGAAAATCATCCGTATTTTTCATAGTGGCTACTTTGATTGCAGAGGTACTTTTCGAACAGTTCTTGATTCATACTGCTGTGTAGTAGGTTGAACATAGCTGACAACAAAGCATAATAATGGATACTTTACTTTTCATACAATATTTGATATAACAGAGGCACACTCATTTCTTTCTTTTGATGTGTTATGTGTGGATTTCAGGGGTGCTTTTCGAACAGTTCTTGAGATTCGTAATGCTGTGTAACAGGTGTGGCATAGCTGACAATAAAGCCTAATGGATGCTTCACTTTTCAGACGATAATTAACATAGCTGGCCAATTCTTTCGCAGTATGCATGGGTTCACCAGTCATAATAATATTATTTACAAAAAAATTAACTAACAAGTACACAAAAAAATGGAATTTTCAACTAGAGTAGGGACCATAGCACATTGATATAAAGTACTGAAACAAGCTGGAGTAGTGCATGATATTAAATCACAGTAAGAAGTGCTATATCTCTACTGTGCATTTCCGTTATGGTATATTGAGCACAGTAAGGATATAACACTTCTTGTTGTTTTACTGTGATTTAATATCATGCACTACTCCAGCTTGTTTCAGTACTTTTTATCAATGTGGTATGGTCCCTACTCTAGTTGAAAATTCCAAAAAAAAAAAATTCCAAAAAAAAATGGTGTAATTGTGTATCTATGTGTATGACTTGATTAAACTACAAATCATATCTTTTACCATAATAACCTATTTAATTTGTAAAGTCGTATGTTGGTGTAATCCCCCCAATTGTTGTATGATATCTCTTGTAGGTTGACTACACTGTATGTACTGTATAGGCAGAAATTTTGGCGTGGAATTAAATTTGGCGATTTGGCGAATGGTTACAAAATCGCCAAATTATTATATTGGCTGTGCTTACCCAAACCCCGGGTGCATGATTGGCATAATTTGGGAAACAATGGGCAGCCCAGAACATGGCTAAGTGAAGTGCCTGTCCAAGTTAGTACACGGCTTCTGCATTACATTTGTCATCTCATGACCGTGGCTATTATATAACGAGCATCATGATCAATCTACCTGGCCAAGCAGCTTCACTGCACCCAATTTCCCCAAAATTCAGTAGCAGGTACACACATGCACGCACACGCGCGCACACACACACACACACCCCCATACAACGGGAGCAACATAGATGCAATAAGCATCTCAAACAGTACACCTGCAATGAACATATCAAGCAGCACACATACAATGAGCATATCGAGCAGTACACATACAGTGAGCATATCAAGCAGCAAACATACAATGAGCATATCGAGCAGTACACATACAATGAGCATATCAAGCAGTACACATACAATGAGCATATCAAGCAGCACATAAGTACCATAAGTCAACATACCATGTTAGTAGAGATTATTGTGCCGTGGCTGCCTTGTCTGTATCAGAGATGTTGGCGTGAGCTAGGAGTGCAGGTATGGAATGTATCATTGCCGGAGAGGAGTGTATATATACTTGGTATGCATTGTTACTCCATCTCCCTACTATCTTGATTAGCCAATCCGGTATCCCTGCTGCAGCAGCAGTGGTTGCTGCACCACTTCTGAAGCTGTGGCTGGAATATTGATGATGACTGTACTTAGTTTTCAGCAAAAGGTGGCGAATGGTATTTGTCAAGTGCTGCCTGTCTAATGGGGAAAATCTGCCACCCTTGAACACTGGTGAGTCATCTTGGAGTGGTAGAATTGCTGAAACATAAAGTTGAAGTGCTCTGACGGGGCATGTGGATTTACCACTAGCATGAATAGCAATGGTATGGCCATGTCTAAAAGGATCAGTTTTAGACTGCTCTATCAGCACTGTGTATCTGTCCCCAGCAAGCTGTATGTGGCGCCAAGTCAGATTTGGGGTTGCAAATTCGCTAGCTCTCAGGAACCCATAAAATGCTAGCATGAAGGCTGCTCAGAGCAGACGCTTCTCCAGGGGGGAGAATGAAGGATCCAGACTTCAGTGTCTGAAGGACAGTGATGGTTATTGGTAGGCGAGTGTGCGACGATATCCCTTGTGATCGTTTGATGCCAGTGCACAATAGGTGGAGCAGCTCATCCTTCATGGGGTCCTCAAAGCCTCTCTCTGTGTGACCCAGGCGTATGCCAGCAAGGTATACCTTGATAGTTTTGTATGACACCTGGCATGCCATGTAACAGCAAAAATAATGTAAGGTAAGTGGTGAGGCTGGAAAGGCTGTAACTGTGTATCAGTTGCAAAATTGCTGAAGGGCTCTCACTCCTCCTTGATACGTTCTCCTTGTGGATGGAGCAACCCCTAAGGATTGATAGTGGTTGAGCAATCCCTCAAGAACTGGATCGGCCATGCACGGATGGTATTGGGGTTGATGGCTGCTCTCGGAGCAAGTTAGTGGAAACGGTGGACCTGAAAGCGAGAGAGAGCATCAGCAATGCAGTTATCTGTGCCAGCTATATGAGTAACAATTACATGTATGTTATATTGTGCTGCACAAAAATAGAGCATCCGGACAAGGGACATGACTTCAGGGCAGTTAGTGGTGCCTTTTTTCCAAATCTCTACTACAGCCTGATTATTGCAATGAACCAAGACCTTCTTTCTAGGCCAATGATGGCCCCAGGTGTTCACTGCAGAAGCTATAGCAAATAGTTCCTTCCAGACTATGCCTCTGTCTACTTGGTCACTTGACCAGTGTGACTGAATCCAATGTCCAGGCCAATATGCCCCCCAGCCAAGGCTACCTGATGCATCTGTAAACAGATACATAGACGGAGAGGTGGACCAAGTGCTTTCCAGGATATATGATGTGCCATTCCAAGTGGGGAGGAAGGCTAGGCACCAGTCTTGCGTCTGTGCATAAGCGTAGGTGGTGGTGCATGCGTGACACTTTGCAGCAAAGGTATGTGAGTCAGCGTAGAAATATTCTCCTTGTAAGCAAAGGATAGTTTTCCAACTAAGGACAGCAGTTGATGTTTTGTGCATTTATCCTTCTTCATGAGTGATTGTATTGATAAGATAAGGTCAGCTTTTCGCTCTGGTGAGATACTGGCTGTCATGTTCTCAGTGTCAATAACAATCCCCAGGAACGTGAGTCGGGTTGATGGACCTTCAATCTTAGAAGTCTTGACAGGAGCATTAATATTGTTACATAGGGAGAGCATTGCTTGCAGGTTGTCTGAGCATTCCTTTGTACCAGGAGAGCCAGCAGTGAAGAAATCATCTAGATAATGGAGTACATGGCGTACACCATGGTTGTTCGGGAGGGACCTGTGGATAGCATCAGCTAACTGATTAAATAGAAAAGGTGCAGATCGAAGGCCAAAAGGTTGGCAGATGTCAATATAGAATTGGTCTTTTGCCATTGGATGCCTAGAAGGTTCCAGTCTTCTGGTCTTACTGGAACAAGACGTAATGCATTCTTAAGGTCTATTTTTGCCATTATAGTACCCTTACCAAGGGCAGATACGATTGCAAATGCATCATCAACTGAGTAGTAAGAAAGTGCATAATCCTCTGGATTTATGGAGTCATTGATGCTGGATCCATATGGGGCAGACAAATGGTAAATTGCACACCAGCCACCATCATGCTTAGGGACCAAACCCAGTCCTGAGCAGCGGAAGTTCGGAAGTGGTGGAGTCTGGAATGGACCCAGCATGCGACCCATGTTGCATTCTTCAGTGATGTTGGCATCCAGTATGCTAGGGTTTTGGAGTGAAGAGGGAAGGTTGCTGCTGGAATGTGTAAATTGTGGTCCAGTGTAGCCAATGTCACAACCATGCTCTAGGTTGTGAATTAAAGTGCGCACAAATGTTTGATCAGGGTGAAGCACTAGTTCATTTTGTAGAACATCCAGGTTGATTGGTGTGCAGGGTTTTGAGTTAAGATGACGTGCACTGATAAGATACTGCAATTGCCATGGCAGGTGCTTTGCATGCGGGTGCAATAACTTTGGAGTGTTAGTACATACGTTAAGTGGTGGGTGTGGTGCTTCAGTGTGGAAGGCAGTGGTGCAAGAGTGCTCTGAGGGATATGCTCTAAAGTTGTGGTGTCAGGAGAGTGTGAGTGTTCTAGCCCTTTAGTGCACGAGGTGTGTTCTAAAAGGTTAGTATTAGCAGCGGTTAGTAAGTTGTCTAAACCTTTACTGCACAAGTTGTGTTGTAGAAGTTTAGTGTGTGGGTGTGCTAAAGCTTCAGTGCACAAGGGGTGTTCTGAAGCTTCATTTACAAAGGCATGGGTGTACTCTAAAGGGAGTAAAGGTTGAACGCCTGGCTGCCTGAATGTAAGCAATGGTCTATAAGGGGCTTGGCCACACTCAAAAATGAGCGGTCACCGTGACCTGAGGTTGGCCTCACTGGTTTTTGGGTGGCTGGTCTCCTGTCAGGACAGGAGATGCGAGGATGGGGACCCTTACATGTAAAGCAGATGTGTTGAAAAGTGCATGCATTTCTGGTGCACTGCCCGTTGTTAAATTCACCGCATATTGGAGCTCCGGATGTTCTGCGATGTGGTGGTCTAGAGCGTTGCGAGCTGTCACGAAAGGGCGAGTGAGGGCAGTTGTCTGGGTAGTGGTTTTTAGCCCCACAGTAAGGGCATGGCCACCGTTGTGAAGTGTTGGGGTTGGACATGTTTTCATACCACAATTCTTGATGGCGCTGATCCCAACGAAGGTAGGGGTTAGAAGCAGCCATTGTACGAAACTGCCCGTCTCAGTGCTTGATCATTATTAATCAACCAAGATTGTATTAATATGCGTGGCATTCAACCTATCGTGAAGTTACAGATATCTACCTAGCATAAGCACTTCAATAAGTTTGCGGTCTCTAAATATGCCACTCAAGGAAAGTGATGATAGGAAAATTTTTGGTTTCATTGCATGGAGAAGGAAGAAGACTAACCTGATTGAAGATAAAAGCTGGGAAAGGCCCCCAAAAATAACATGTGCTGCCTAATATGGCAGCGGCTCCTTTAAACATCATCCAAGAAATATCTTACACAGTGAAAATCTCCTTTATGGAATCGTATTAGTCCATCTGACATCAAATACAGCATCAAAATAGGAAAACACTTACAGACGGCTGTGCATGGGTATAGAATGTAAAATAAAATCACTGAAACTCGAACTTTCTTCTGACTGCTAGCCTGCCAGACTACAGTCGCAAGGCTGGAGGCCATTCCACAATAGCAAAGTCACCAGTGGGATGTACCTTTTGGAATTCCCATGAGTGTGTTACCTCTGCACCTTGTACTTAAACTGTACTACCGTACTGTTTGATAAGAATTTCCTTGTGACAAGCCATTTATAGACCTGTAGTGATTATAGCCTAACTCTATTGTAGACTCTAATCAGACTATTACATGAACGAGACAATGATTCACAAAGAAAGATATGTGATAACAAACTAGGATAAAACTGTGAGTGATGCTCTAGTTGATGACATGACGATCACAATTAATAAATGCTCTAGGTTGCAACATAATTATAGGAATGTATAATCTGGAATGCTGTGAGTATTTTGACACCATTGAAATTAATTTGCCACGTACACCAAACACTGAACATGCTATTGTCGTTACCTAAAAAAGGGACTCAAATAGTGGCACAGTAGTTACACACATCAACAGATAAATGTAAATCTTGTATGAATGGTGGTATCATGTGTCCAACTCTGTTTCTGAAAATTCATGCAGCTTATATTTAGACAAGATACCATCAGGTCATTAGTATAATAACGTTTAAATGATCATTTAAACTAATTAATTTTGGAACGAACAGCGAGCATGCTGCATAATCTATTACACAACGACCAAGACACAACCACGGGCATCAAATAGAGAATAGCTGAACTTGTAAAAAAGTATAGCGCATGCGTGGCGAACACGCTTTTTGCAATCACCTTTCGCCCTACTCAAAGCTCCCCAAGTTACTCACCGAGCGCCATGCCGAAGAGTAAGGCCGTTAAGAAGAGCCTACCCAGAAGGAGAAGGACACAGGCAAGAGTACCGAGAACAGATCGACATTGTTGGGAAGAGACGCAGGAATGATGAAGGAGAACGACAAGGAACAGAGAAGCGACCATGGCCAACAGAAGAAGAGAACACATCCAAGACTGTGACTTCAGCCGCCATTCCCAACATTGTAACGACGGTCCTCAAATCCCTGTCGGCAAGCAACTCGAGCGGCGTGCCCAAGGCCTCCAGCACTACTGGAGCGTCCGGCAGCAGCAACCTCACCCCGACCAGAGCTGCCAACGACGAACCACCTCGTCCCCTGACAACGGAGGACATCTCGGCCATCGTGACAACTATTGTTAACAATCAAGCCAAACAACCTACTCCTAGGGGCAGCGATCCACCAAGCTCGTCCTTCAGTGACCTTGGTAAGTACCTATTGTAAGCACACAACACGACCATGTACTGTAGCTGTATGTTGTTAAACACGCACACAGCAAAAAATAGTGTACCGATACTACATATTCTAACTCCGTATTTATTCAGTATTGGAACAACTAATTTAAAAATCTCCCTATAACGAGACAAAACGAATCTCAACTCTATAAATGACTCTAATGTTATTCACTATTTGGGGCTGTGATCTATTTTTGCTTGAGCCAAGGTAGAATTTTTGGACTATTAGTTCCAACACTATAACCTAGACGGAATAAATACAGTCAGTATTTGTGTATGAATTATGCTGTGGCAGCATGACCATGTACTGTAGTTAGGTGTTGTATTATGGCACCCCCATGCATGCGCACTCGCTGTTAGCACTTGCTATTAGCATTAATTATTTACTCTCTGCATGCCAACCCCCCTGCCTTCAATACTAAAAAAAATAATTAAAAATTAAAAATCAATCTTACAACTCATTCCATCCATTTTTCTCTTTTCATGCAACTATAGACTGGCGTAGTAACAACAACCTTGACCACATTGAAGAATTTGAGACATCTCGAGCACCATCATCCATTATGTCACAACCAGGAGATGTGATCATTAAACTAATGTTTACCATTACAAATGTACATGTACGTATTTGAAATATTTGAGCACTGAGGAATCTCATGATCAGTCAGTCAGTAAAAATTTAAATTTCATAGCAACTTATATATTGCAAATGTTTTGGGTCACACTGAAGGCACTTTTGGGCTTAGTTATATATATACTTCCAAGGCTGATATTTTTCCAAGAAAGGCTCAAACCTTCGTGATCCTACTGTTCATAACCAAGAGTTTGCAATAGTGCTCAGCTATTATGAACCCTTGCTACTGAACTGTTTGTACCATACATGTGTGACCACATTTACTAATGTGTATTTTGTTTAGCCACTTTGTGGAGAAAACGCAATTTCACTGATCCACGTGTACTTGGGGCAGCATGTGCTGCTTCTAATGAGATTACAGAAATTATCAATTCTATGAACAGAACAGTAACTGTTAGTATATTGAATGGAACATACCAGGTATACCACCACAAAAATAATGACATATTTCATTAATGTGTCTAGAGGTTGTTAATGGAATTAGATATGATCTCATAATAGAGGTTGCCTTGTCTACGACATGTGATAGAAACAGTGCTGAATGTTTTGCTAGCAAGTGCCCAATTGATGTTCGTACTAGGATGTTGTGGATGGCGACTGTTATAACTTCCCCTAATCCACAGCCAGCATACATGTACTGTTCTTGATGTCAGCGAAATCCGCCCTATAGTAAGTGGTATAGAAGTAGAGTGAGGATACATGGCACATTTTGAGTTAGTACAAGTCTTGCATTGAGGGAAGGTACTAGGGGGTGTATTCATATTGGCTCTTCACAAACTTAAATGGCTCACTGCATTACATTGTGTTCCTCATGTATTTGTGGTTTTATATTGATAGCCACCACCTGGAGGAAAGACGATCATACAAAATTTCACTGATCCACATGTATGTGGAGCTGCATGTGCTGCTGCTAATCAGATTACAGAAATGAGCAAATCTATGAACAAAATGGTGGTGGTTAGTGTATTCAATGGAACACAGCAGGTATTGTTTGTCATAGTAAAATGCATCAACTTCAGATCTTTATTTGTATAAAGAGCTTTGGTTAGAGGTTGCCTTGTCTACATCTTGTGAAAGAAATAGTCCTGAATGTTTCTCTGAGAAATGTCCAGTTGATATTCGTACCCAGATGCTGTGGATGGCATCTATTGTAGCTTCATCCACTCCACAACCAACGTACACTGTTATCAATGTTAAAAAAGTACCAATGTTGGTGATTCTGTAAGTGATTTAATATTTCCTTATAGTGTTTTTGATATAAGTGTTTGTCGAACAGGTGGAGCTCCTGCAGTAGTTTCCCATTTATTAGCCATTGTTGCTATGTTGACTAGCAGTTTCATTTTGTACAAAATTGCAGATGTGACAGACGTATTTTTCCTTCTGTGTGAATTCATGTTGCTACATGTACAAGTGCATCTAAATTTTTATTTGGAAGTGGTTTCATTTGAGATCACTTCAATCACCACACTGTTAGCTAACACTAAGCTAAAATCTTGACTGCGCATGCCATACTAATGTTAAACACTTTGGTACCCAACTAGCCTGCATACCCCTGCAGGCTGCTCTTTTCCATTTGCATGTGTTTTCCCAACCCCGCACAAGAAAGTCTGCACTTCAGCAGGTTTTTTTAGCTACCACCTTACCGTGCTCGCTGGCAATGTACATCAGCTTGAAATGGTGCAACATCAAGTTGACCGTTTTATTACAAACAATGTAGGTGTTACTGTAATGTTAAGTAAGCCCATGCATCTTTTTCACAAAGAAGAGATAACATGAAACTTGTAACCTTTTATAAAATTGTCAATCAACTGTTTCAGATATCCAACAATGAATTAACCCCTCCATACCACAACTCAAGGCCATGCATCCTTACCACCATGAGACCCTATCAAAAATTGATTCATCAGCAATAAAGTTATAATTATGGAACAACAACAACCTATACCTCCTAATGCATGTAGCAGGAACCACTACAGTAGAGATTTAAATAGTTGATAGACTTTATTTGTAGCCATAATCATCCTATCTGTATTGTAATTTTCCTGTATGCCTTATACTCCCTAGTGGAGGTGAAGTTTGTATTCAATGTTTATGCATGCAGCCCACCAGACTTCAAAACAGGTTCACAGTTTACTATTATGGAGTTCAACAATCCCTCCCCATAACCTTCGTGCAAGATAATTAATGCCTCTTATTCTTTGCATGGTTTGCTGATGTAGCTAAGCAGTAAGTTCAGTAACTATAGCTAATTACAATTGGTTTGAACTTCAAGTATATTATACAGGACAGTGTGCATGGCTTTATAATTCTTGTGTAAATACACTGATGATACACTTCAGATTGGCAATTAACTCATCCATAGATTTTTGCCTGGGTCTATGTGTAGAGTTATAGCTAGAGATCAGTCGTAAGTATAGCTCTCAAATAGCTGTGTAGTAGCTATTTCTATCATAAATACAATTCCCTGTATTTTATTATTAAAAGCTGTTGCTTACTTGCATGTTGCTGCTACTCAGCCGAGGCTCTCAAAGATAAACATCACAAGAACATTGCAACTGCCATGGAGGACTATTCTGCCCTTTGATTATGGAGACTTGGAATTATGGACTCCATTTGCTGTATAGAAACATTGCTGCAAGACCTATACTGCAAGTCGGAAAATAATGGACTGCCAATTATCAAGCTATTAAAGGCTTTCACGAATCTGATCTAGCTTGCAACTCTCCACAGTAGCGATTCCGGGAGAATTTAAAATTAATGGAAATAGTTTTTATTTAACATAGCCTTGTACAGTACTCCCTGAGGATCTCATAAACATTTAATTTTAAAAATTCTGTCATAGGATGGTGGAGTTAGCTATAAGCAATTTTGTCCTTGAAAATAGGCAAACTTTTCTACATATCTTTCCATTGAAAATTGTCCCAAAAATGGCACAATTGAACAAATCAGTGCTTATAAGTGAGCTGGCTTTGCAATAACATTTTGAACTTCTGTTTTCTGTTATAAATACCTTAATACATGGACCACAGTGTAACCTTACTTGTGAGACCCTCAGGTCACCTCCATAGAAAGCCACTAAATAGTTGCATGCATTTAGCTTCTTGCAGCGGATGGCAAAACAGCATACACATGGTGAAGTGCAACCACTCTGTACCAGTCACCTCCACTCAAAAATACAATGTGCATGCAAAACAAGGAGTCGTGCTGTTGATTTATAGCTGCTTATATGATTATTTTTTCTCTTAATGTGAGTCGGCTCCTTGACAGCCTCATTGAAAGCTACCGAAATGGTGCGTCAAAGAGATGAGCAGTGTTGGGAGTAACGCGTTACGTAATATTATTACTTTTCTGGTAACTAAGTGCAACCTATTATCTTAAGGTATATGGATAAATAGTCCAAAGGTACATTGTGCCTTAGTTTGGACTATCGGTCCTTACGAGCGCTAGAGTAGTGTACGGTATTGGAATACGGGGTGATTAGCAGTATACTAGCTACACTGCTTTAGGCTTCCCACAATCAATCGTGCCTCGGTGTTCTGTGCTGAATACTCGGCGAACGAGTAGATCTCGGAGTCGATTGACCTGGACCTGAGTGATACTTGTGTAGGTACGTATTTAGTTTTATACTTTGTGTTTATTTCTGCCTTGAGTTTTGCCACTAG